>NW_027010590.1:20000-30330 GCF_036934945.1 Oncorhynchus masou masou | reverse complement strand
GCATCATTGTGGGCCTATTTTTCTCATGGTCGCTGCGCTCAGACCGAGCGGCTACGGTCAAGAGGGGCACCTCGTTGGACTCGGCACGGCCTTGGGATTATGTTTATGCCATTGCCTGCTCTCTGTGTCTTTAAACACCACGCTTTGTCACTCCATCCTTGCTGTGTGTGTGTGTGAGAGCTTTTTCTTTGACATCTGTTGGGAAAAATGACTGATTTACAGTTCATGGGGGTTGTCTAATCACACATATGAAGTTTTGGACAGATCTGATTTTTTAACCCTTCCAAACAGCCCCTGAGTCACCAATTATGGCACTTCCGGTTGGCACAGGAAGCTATAAATACACACATGTCTTGACTGACATAGAAACCTAGGGAATCCTGAGTTTTAAGTCTTTAAGTTGAGAATTGACTGATCTACACAGGGTTGAAAAATGCAGAGGCCTCGGCACCTTTCGAGGTGATGTACATCCAAATACCTTTTGGGTCAATCTAACCACTTCCGGTTGCTCCAGGAAGCTTAGAATCGACACAGGTAGACCTCATAGTGGTCTGATGGAATGTCATAGAAGACAGGTTCATACAGCATTCATAACCCATAAAGACCCCAGGTTGTATTTAGGGGAGCAGGCAATGTATTCCTATGGGGAGAGAAGTCAATGCACACTGTTTTTTGTAAACACCTTCTTTTAACTGTGAAAGGTTAATGCCACACAGTCAAGGTTAGGCTTGCACAGATCGGGAGGACCTTAGGAACAGTCCTGTGTTTGAATTGTCCTTCTAAACCTAACGGTTCCGCCGCTGTCACCCAAAATCCAATGACATTGTGGTGCAGGCATCATTGTGGGCCTATTTTTCTCATGGTCGCTGCGCTCAGACCGAGCGAGCTACGGTCAAGAGGGGCACCTCGTTGGACTCGGCACGGCCTTGGGATTATGTTTATGCCATTGCCTGCTCTCTATGTCTTTAAACACCACGCTTTGTCACTCCATCCTTGCTGTGTGTGTGTGTGAGAGCTTTTCTTTGACATCTGTTGGGAAAAATGACTGATTTACAGTTCATGGGGGTTGTCTAATCACACATATGAAGTTTTGGACAGATCTGATTTTTTTAACCCTTCCAAACAGCCCCTGAGTCACCAATTATGGCACTTCCGGTTGGCACAGGACGCTGTAACTCAACATACATCCTCATTGGGCTATTCCATTAGAGAATCCTGAGTTTTAAGTCTTTACCATGAAAACTGACTGATTTACACAGGGTTCAATGCAATATGTCCATCAAATTGCAGGCAGTGTATGGGTATACACTTTTAGGGCGATTTGAACCACTTCCGGTTGGTCCAGGAAGCTTAGAATCGACACAGGTAGACCTTATAGTGGTCTGATGGACTGGTACCAAAGACAGGTTCATACAACATTCATAACCCATATAGACTCCAGGTTGTATTTAGTGGAGCAGCCAATATATTCCTATGGGGAGAGAAGTCAATGAACACAGTTTTTATGTAAACACCTTCTTTTGACTGTGAAGGGTTAATGTCACACGGTCAAGGATAGGCTTGGACAGATCAGGAGGACCTTAGGAACAGTCCTGTGGTTGAATTGTCTTTCTAAACCTAACGGTTCCGCCGCTGTCACCCAAAATCAAATGACGTACTGGTGAAGGCTTCATATTGGGCCTATTTTTCTCATGGTCGCGCGCTCAGACCGAGCGAGCTACGGTCAAGCGGGGCGCCTCGTTGGACTCGGCACAGTCTGGACTCTATGGTGATGCCATTGTTTGTGTTGATTTCAGAATGTCCATTTGGTCATGTTTTCTCACTTTTGCAAAGTCACTGTGCATTTGCCATATGGTTAACTGGGCAGTCACCATCACCAATTTGTCATGCCATTAAAATCATGCAGGAATGCCAAATTGACTGGCCCGATGACCTCAGGATGGCTGGGCAGTGATTTTGGTACCTCTCCATGGCTCGTTTGGGTTGATTTCAGAATGTCGCTTTTGGTGATGGTACCTCACTGTTAAAACATATTGCAAATGTTCCTTACTTTTGCAAAGTCACTGAAAATTTTTGCAGGAATGCCAAATTGACTGGCCCGATGACCTCGGGATGGCTGGGCAGTGATACTGGTACCTCTCCATGGCTCGTTTGGGTTGATTTCAGAATGTCGCTTTTGGTGATGGTACCTCACTGTTAAAACATATTGCAAATGTTCCTTACTTTTGCAAAGTCACTGAAAATTTTTGCAGGAATGCCAAATTGACTGGCCCGATGAACTCGGGATGGCTTGGCAGTGATTCTGGTACCTCTCCATCACTCGTTAGGGTTGATTTCAGAATGTCCATTTGGTCATGTTTTCTCACTTTTGCAAAGTCACTGTGCATTTGCCATATGGTTAACTGGGCAGTCACCATCACCAATTTGTCATGCCATAAAAATCATGCAGGAATGCCAAATTGACTGGCCCGATGACATAGGGATGTCTGGGCAGTGATACTGGTACCTCTCCATGGCTCGTTTGGGTTGATTTCAGAATGTCGCTTTTGGTGATGGTACCTCACCGCTTAAACATATTGCTAATGGACAAGAGTCACCTGCAAGTCACCGTCCATCAGTCAATTTGATATCATTCTGACACCAAACTGATACAAACTGACACCAAACCCACTTTTCCCAACTCATTTAGGAGCCAAGTATAACATACTTCAGAGCTGGCCCAAAATTCACAAGGCCTTCGGTACAAAACATTAAAAAACCATAAAACACATAGTTACTTTCTAGCTGCGGGGCCAGTTCGGACATTATGTGTAGTCCTATGTGAGGCGACCCCCGAATCCCGAGTTTCGGCCCGATAGGTCATTTGGTGTCCGAGTAAAAGCCTAATTGGTGCTGAAAATCCACTTTTTTCAATGCCTTGCTACGGGGTCCTTGAATGAGCTATCGGACCGAGATGTTGGGTTCTGTCTCTATGGGCCGAGACGGTCACAATGCACCTAGTCTTGTGTTTCTGGGACATTTCTAAATGTCGCCATTTTCGTAATGGTCAAAATGAATTGAAGTCATTGCAAATGTTCAACGCTGTTTCTCGGTCCGAGAACCTCCTAGAGCGCCGTAACTCACCACGCACTATCTACCTGAGGTCTAGAACAGGATTCTAAAGTTTCGGAACTCTAGGTCTGACGGTTCTTTTTAGCTCGAACAAAGCTAACTATTGGAGGCACTGTCAGTCTCTACACACCCCAATACGTCCCTCCATCCAAGTTGTGTATCTGTGTGATTTATTTTTCCTTTGAATTTTTATGGGAAAAATGACTGATTTACAGTTCATGGGGGTTGTCTAATCACACATATGAAGTTTTGGACAGATCTGATTTTTTTAACCCTTCCAAACAGCCCCTGAGTCACCAATTATGGCACTTCCGGTTGGCACAGGAAGCTATAAATACACACATGTCTTGACTGACATAGAAACCTAGGGAATCCTGAGTTTTAAGTCTTTAAGTTGAGAATTGACTGATCTACACAGGGTTGAATAATGCAGAGGCCTCGGCACCTTTCGAGGTGATGTACATCCAAATACCTTTTGGGTCAATCTAACCACTTCCGGTTGCTCCAGGAAGCTTAGAATCGACACAGGTAGACCTCATAGTGGTCTGATGGAATGTCATAGAAGACAGGTTCATACAGCATTCATAACCCATAAAGACCCCAGGTTGTATTTAGGGGAGCAGGCAATGTATTCCTATGGGGAGAGAAGTCAATGCACACTGTTTTTTTGTAAACACCTTCTTTTAACTGTGAAAGGTTAATGCCACACAGTCAAGGTTAGGCTTGCACAGATCGGGAGGACCTTAGGAACAGTCCTGTGTTTGAATTGTCCTTCTAAACCTAACGGTTCCGCCGCTGTCACCCAAAATCCAATGACATTGTGGTGCAGGCATCATTGTGGGCCTATTTTTCTCATGGTCGCTGCGCTCAGACCGAGCGAGCTACGGTCAAGAGGGGCACCTCGTTGGACTCGGCACGGCCTTGGGATTATGTTTATGCCATTGCCTGCTCTCTGTGTCTTTAAACACCACGCTTTGTCACTCCATCCTTGCTGTGTGTGTGTGTGAGAGCTTTTCTTTGACATCTGTTGGGAAAAATGACTGATTTACAGTTCATGGGGGTTGTCTAATCACACATATGAAGTTTTGGACAGATCTGATTTTTTTAACCCTTCCAAACAGCCCCTGAGTCACCAATTATGGCACTTCCGGTTGGCACAGGAAGCTATAAATACACACATGTCTTGACTGACATAGAAACCTAGGGAATCCTGAGTTTTAAGTCTTTAAGTTGAGAATTGACTGATCTACACAGGGTTGAATAATGCAGAGGCCTCGGCACCTTTCGAGGTGATGTACATCCAAATACCTTTTGGGTCAATCTAACCACTTCCGGTTGCTCCAGGAAGCTTAGAATCGACACAGGTAGACCTCATAGTGGTCTGATGGAATGTCATAGAAGACAGGTTCATACAGCATTCATAACCCATAAAGACCCCAGGTTGTATTTAGGGGAGCAGGCAATGTATTCCTATGGGGAGAGAAGTCAATGCACACTGTTTTTTTGTAAACACCTTCTTTTAACTGTGAAAGGTTAATGCCACACAGTCAAGGTTAGGCTTGCACAGATCGGGAGGACCTTAGGAACAGTCCTGTGTTTGAATTGTCCTTCTAAACCTAACGGTTCCGCCGCTGTCACCCAAAATCCAATGACATTGTGGTGCAGGCATCATTGTGGGCCTATTTTTCTCATGGTCGCTGCGCTCAGACCGAGCGAGCTACGGTCAAGAGGGGCACCTCGTTGGACTCGGCACGGCCTTGGGATTATGTTTATGCCATTGCCTGCTCTCTGTGTCTTTAAACACCACGCTTTGTCACTCCATCCTTGCTGTGTGTGTGTGTGAGAGCTTTTCTTTGACATCTGTTGGGAAAAATGACTGATTTACAGTTCATGGGGGTTGTCTAATCACACATATGAAGTTTTGGACAGATCTGATTTTTTTAACCCTTCCAAACAGCCCCTGAGTCACCAATTATGGCACTTCCGGTTGGCACAGGAAGCTATAAATACACACATGTCTTGACTGACATAGAAACCTAGGGAATCCTGAGTTTTAAGTCTTTAAGTTGAGAATTGACTGATCTACACAGGGTTGAAAAATGCAGAGGCCTCGGCACCTTTCGAGGTGATGTACATCCAAATACCTTTTGGGTCAATCTAACCACTTCCGGTTGCTCCAGGAAGCTTAGAATCGACACAGGTAGACCTCATAGTGGTCTGATGGAATGTCATAGAAGACAGGTTCATACAGCATTCATAACCCATAAAGACCCCAGGTTGTATTTAGGGGAGCAGGCAATGTATTCCTATGGGGAGAGAAGTCAATGCACACTGTTTTTTTGTAAACACCTTCTTTTAACTGTGAAAGGTTAATGCCACACAGTCAAGGTTAGGCTTGCACAGATCGGGAGGACCTTAGGAACAGTCCTGTGTTTGAATTGTCCTTCTAAACCTAACGGTTCCGCCGCTGTCACCCAAAATCCAATGACATTGTGGTGCAGGCATCATTGTGGGCCTATTTTTCTCATGGTCGCTGCGCTCAGACCGAGCGAGCTACGGTCAAGAGGGGCACCTCGTTGGACTCGGCACGGCCTTGGGATTATGTTTATGCCATTGCCTGCTCTCTATGTCTTTAAACACCACGCTTTGTCACTCCATCCTTGCTGTGTGTGTGTGTGAGAGCTTTTCTTTGACATCTGTTGGGAAAAATGACTGATTTACAGTTCATGGGGGTTGTCTAATCACACATATGAAGTTTTGGACAGATCTGATTTTTTTAACCCTTCCAAACAGCCCCTGAGTCACCAATTATGGCACTTCCGGTTGGCACAGGAAGCTATAAATAAACTCATATCCTCATTGGGGTATGCCTTTACAGAATCCTGAGTTTTAAGTCTTTACGTTAAGAACTGAGTTATTTACGGAGGGTTTAGTGAGTGTGTGTTATTTCAGAAAATCATAGAAAATCACAGAAAGGTCGCAGAGCTCCGCAGCACATTTTAAAAATACTCGTATGAACACCCTGCAACTGGATCTGTAACCGTTGAAAAAAAAAAACACCTATATCTGAACATCACGATCTGGTCAACGTACGATTTCTCGTAAATGACGATAGATAAATGGCCGATTTTTTTATTGACACCGGAGGCTCCTTGACTTTGACGTGAAGTGAAAAAATCTTTTCTCTATTTTCATTTTGGACCTTTAATCCCAGAAATATGGCCATAACTCAAAACCGTTGAGGCCTAGACGCCATCTTGTTCGGGGCCATCTTCCCATAATGCCAAACCTACGCTCACCAAGTTTCGGCTTCGAAATATTTTCGGTTTCCGAGATATGGCACGTCGTGATTCGTGATGTTTTGTCCAATAGCAATATGATTGCTTATGCCCTCTTGTGGGATATTTCGGCATTGCGCAAAAATGGGCTAAAATTTGTTTATTTTATTAAACGAAAACCGAATGTCCGACAAAGTTCATTTGATGACTTCCCGGTAGGTCTGGCCCTACCGCTCGGCCCGACGCCGTCCCCGAATTTCTAAAATGTTTTCGGACGTCTAGTAAGGGACCGTACAGTTCCAATAGGGACTTTCTCACTAACTATACGGTGATTGTCGAAATGTTCCCTTAAGGTATGGAGGGACATTATAGAGACACTGGGACCTCAGGGGGTTCTGTCATGGAGGGACATTATAGAGACACTGGGACCTCAGGGGGTTCTGTCATGGAGGGACATTATAGAGACACTGGGACCTCAGGGGGTTCTGTCATGGAGGGACATTATAGAGACACCGGGACCTCAGGGGGTTCTGTCATGGATGGACATTATAGAGACACTGGGACCTCAGGGGGTTCTGTCATGGAGGGACATTATAGAGACACTGGGACCTCAGGGGGTTCTGTCATGGAGGGACATTATAGAGACACTGGGACCTCAGGGGGTTCTGTCATGGAGGGACATTATAGAGACACTGGGACCTCAGGGGGTTCTGTCATGGAGGGACATTATAGAGACACTGGGACCTCAGGGGGTTCTGTCATGGAGGGACATTATAGAGACATTGGGACCTCAGGGGTTCTGTCATGGAGGGACATTATAGAGACACTGGGACCTCAGGGGGTTCTGTCATGGAGGGACATTATAGAGACACTGGGACCTCAGGGTGTTCTGTCATAGAGGGACATTATAGAGACACTGGGACCTCAGGGGGTTCTGTCATGGAGGGACATTATAGATAACTGGGACCTCAGGGGGTTCTGTCATGGAGGGACATTATAGAGACACTGGGACCTCAGGGGGTTCTGTCATGGAGGGACATTATAGAGACACTGGGACCTCAGGGGGTTCTGTCATGGAGGGACATTATAGAGACACTGGGACCTCAGGGGGTTCTGTCATGGAGGGACATTATAGAGACACTGGGACCTCAGGGGGTTCTGTCATGGAGGGACATTATAGAGACACTGGGACCTCAGGGGGTTCTGTCATGGAGGGACATTATAGAGACACTGGGACCTCAGGGGGTTCTGTCATGGATGGACATTATAGAGACACTGGGACCTCAGGGGGTTCTGTCATGGAGGGACATTATAGAGACACTGGGACCTCAGGGGTTCTGTCATGGAGGGACATTATAGAGACACTGGGACCTCAGGGGTTCTGTCATGGAGGGACATTATAGAGACACTGGGACCTCAGGGGGTTCTGTCATGGAGGGACATTATAGAGACACTGGGACCTCAGGGGGTTCTGTCATGGGGGGACATTATAGAGACACTGGGACCTCAGGGGGTTCTGTCATGGAGGGACATTATAGAGACACTGGGACCTCAGGGGGTTCTGTCATGGAGGGACATTATAGAGACACTGGGACCTCAGGGGGTTCTGTCATGGAGGGACATTATAGAGACACTGGGACCTCAGGGGGTTCTGTCATGGAGGGACATTATAGAGACACTGGGACCTCAGGGGGTTCTGTCATCGAGGGACATTATAGAGACACTGGGACCTCAGGGGGTTCTGTCATGGAGGGACATTATAGAGACATTGGGACCTCAGGGGGTTCTGTCATGGAGGGACATTATAGAGACACTGGGACCTCAGGGGGTTCTGTCATGGAGGGACATTATAGAGACACTGGGACCTCAGGGGGTTCTGTCATGGAGGGACATTATAGAGACACTGGGACCTCAGGGGTTCTGTCATGGAGGGACATTATAGAGACACTGGGACCTCAGGGGGTTCTGTCATGGATGGACATTATAGAGACACTGGAACCTCAGGGGTTCTGTCATGGAGGGACATTATAGAGACACTGGGACCTCAGGGGATTCTGTCATGGAGGGACATTATAGAGACACTGGGACCTCAGGGTGTTCTGTCATGGAGGGACATTATAGAGACACTGGGACCTCAGGGGGTTCTGTCATGGAGGGACATTATAGAGACACTGGGACCTCAGGGTGTTCTGTCATGGAGGGACATTATAGAGACACTGGGACCTCAGGGGGTTCTGTCATGGAGGGACATTATAGAGACACTGGGACCTCAGGGGGTTCTGTCATGGAGGGACATTATAGAGACACTGGGTCCTCAGGGGGTTCTGTCATGGAGGGACATTATAGAGACACTGGGTCCTCAGGGGTTCTGTCATGGAGGGACATTATAGAGACACTGGGACCTCAGGGGGTTCTGTCATGGAGGGACATTATAGAGACACTGGGACCTCAGGGGGTTCTGTCATGGAGGGACATTATAGAGACACTGGGACCTCAGGGGTTCTGTCATGGAGGGACATTATAGAGACACTGGGACCTCAGGGGGTTCTGTCATGGAGGGACATTATAGAGACACTGGGACCTCAGGGGGTTCTGTCATGGAGGGACATTATAGAGACACTGGGACCTCAGGGGGTTCTGTCATGGAGGGACATTATAGAGACACTGGGACCCCAGGGTGTTCTGTCATGGAGGGACATTATAGAGACACTGGGACCCCAGGGGGTTCTGTCATGGAGGGACATTATAGAGACACTGGGACCTCAGGGGGTTCTGTCATGGAGGGACATTATAGAGACACTGGAACCTCAGGGGTTCTGTCATGGAGGGACATTATAGAGACACTGGGACCTCAGGGGGTTCTGTCATGGAGGGACATTATAGAGACACTGGGACCTCAGGGGGTTCTGTCATGGAGGGACATTATAGAGACACTGGGACCTCAGGGGGTTCTGTCATGGAGGGACGTTATAGAGACACTGGGACATCAGGGGGTTCTGTCATGGAGGGACATTATAGAGACACTGGGACCCCAGGGTGTTCTGTCATGGAGGGACATTATAGAGACACTGGGACCTCAGGGGGTTCTGTCATGGAGGGACATTATAGAGACACTGGGACCTCAGGGGGTTCTGTCATGGAGGGACATTATAGAGACATGCTGGGACCTCAGGTGGTTCTGTCATGGAGGGACATTATAGAGACACTGGGACCTCAGGGGGTTCTGTCATGGAGGGACATTATAGAGACACTGGGTCCTCAGGGGGTTCTGTCATGGAGGGACATTATAGAGACACTGGGACCTCAGGGGGTTCTGTCATGGAGGGACATTATAGAGACACTGGGACCTCAGGGGGTTCTGTCATGGAGGGACATTATAGAGACACTGGGACCTCAGGTGGTTCTGTCATGTAGGGACATTATAGAGACACTGGGACCTCAGCGGGTTCTGTCATGGAGGGACATTATAGAGACACTGGGACCTCAGGGGGTTCTGTCATGGAGGGACATTATAGAGACACTGGGACCTCAGGGGGTTCTGTCATGGAGGGACATTATAGAGACACTGGGACCTCAGGGGGTTCTGTCATGTAGGGACATTATAGAGACACTGGGACCTCAGGGGTTCTGTCATGGAGGGACATTATAGAGACACTGGGACCTCAGGGGGTTCTGTCATGGAGGGACATTATAGAGACACTGGGACCTCAGGGGGTTCTGTCATGGAGTGACATTATAGAGACACTGGGACCTCAGGGGTTCTGTCATGGAGGGACATTATAGAGACACTGGGACCTCAGGGGGTTCTGTCATGGAGGGACATTATAGAGACACTGGGACCTCAGGGGGTTCTGTCATGGAGGGACATTATAGAGACACTGGGACCTCAGGGGGTTCTGTCATGGAGGGACATTATAGAGACACTGGGACCTCAGGGGGTT
>NW_027010590.1:5000-15000 GCF_036934945.1 Oncorhynchus masou masou | reverse complement strand
CCATTATTAGAAGAAGGCGAGTGAGCTTCCAAACTGTTGAGATGGGCTTGCAGCCATACAATTAGAATCCCATTATTTGTGTCAATGGATTCCAGCTACTGTGTTCCAGCTCTCAGGTCCAGCCACATCTCAGTGTTTTATGTGACCTAGACTACAATACCCTCTAGAGTACAACCCTGAGGGCTGCTGGGCTGTCGCTGATGTCTGGTTATCCACCTCTCTCTCTGCCCACTGACTGACTTCACATAAACCCGCAGGTCATGGTGGGGTCACAAACTCCCCCTAAACCTGCACGTCAAGGTGGGGTCACAAACTCCCCCTAAATCTGCAGGTCATGGTGGGGTCACAAACTCCCTCTAAACCAGCACTTTAAGGTGGGGTCACAAACTCCCCCTAAACCTGCACGTCAAGGTGGGGTCACAAACTCCCCCTAAATCTGCAGGTCATGGTGGGGTCACAAACTCCCCCTAAATCTGCAGGTCATGGTGGGGTCACAAACTCACCCTAAACCTGCACGTCAAGGTGGGGTCAAAAACTCCCCCCTAAACCAGCAGGTCAAGGTGGGGTCACAAACTCCCCCTAAACCAGCAGGTCAAGGTGGGGTCACATTCTCCCTCTAAACTCTACCCTGATGTTCAAACCACAGGTGTTACAGTGGGAGCCTGTTCACCAGCTGGTCTCTACCCTGATGTTCATACCACAGGTGTTACAGTAGGAGCCTGTTCCCCAGCTGGTCTCTACCCTGATGTTCATACCACAGGTGTTACAGTAGGAGCCTGTTCACCAGCTGGTCTCTACCCTGATGTTCATACCACAGGTGTTACAGTAGGAGCCTGTTCCCCAGCTGGTCTCTACCCTGATGTTCATACCACAGGTGTTACAGTAGGAGCCTGTTCACCAGCTGGTCTCTACCCTGATGTTCATACCACAGGTGTTACAGTAGGAGCCTGTTCACCAGCTGGTCTCTACCCTGATGTTCATACCACAGGTGTTACAGTAGGAGCCTGTTCCCCAGCTGGTCTCTACCCTGATGTTCATACCACAGGTGTTACAGTAGGAGCCTGTTCACCAGCTGGTCTCTACCCTGATGTTCATACCACAGGTGTTACTGTAGGAGCCTGTTCCCCAGCTGGTCTCTACCCTGATGTTCATACCACAGGTGTTACAGTAGGAGCCTGTTCACCAGCTGGTCTCTACCCTGATGTTCATACCACAGGTGTTACTGTAGGAGCCTGTTCCCCAGCTGGTCTCTACCCTGATGTTCATACCACAGGTGTTACAGTAGGAGCCTGTTCACCAGCTGGTCTCTACCCTGATGTTCATACCACAGGTGTTACAGTAGGAGCCTGTTCCCCAGCTGGTCTCTACCCTGATGTTCATACCACAGGTGTTACAGTAGGAGCCTGTTCACCAGCTGGTCTCTACCCTGATGTTCATACCACAGGTGTTACTGTAGGAGCCTGTTCCCCAGCTGGTCTCTACCCTGATGTTCATACCACAGGTGTTACAGTAGGAGCCTGTTCCCCAGCTGGTCTCTACCCTGATGTTCATACCACAGGTGTTACAGTAGGAGCCTGTTCCCCAGCTGGTCTCTACCCTGATGTTCATACCACAGGTGTTACAGTAGGAGCCTGTTCACCAGCTGGTCTCTACCCTGATGTTCATACCACAGGTGTTACAGTAGGAGCCTGTTCCCCTGCTGGTCTCTACCCTGATGTTCATACCACAGGTGTTACAGTAGGAGCCTGTTCCCCAGCTGGTCTCTACCCTGATGTTCATACCACAGGTGTTACAGTAGGAGCCTGTTCCCCAGCTGGTCTCTACCCTGATGTTCATACCACAGGTGTTACAGTAGGAGCCTGTTCCCCAGCTGGTCTCTACCCTGATGTTCATACCACAGGTGTTACAGGTGTTACAGTGTCACATAAAGTAGTGCACTACCCTGGGTTAGGATAGTTCACATAAAGTAGTGCACTACCCTGGGTTAGGATAGTTCACATAAAGTAGTGCACTACCCTGGGTTAGGATAGTTCACATAAAGTAGTGCACTACCCTGGGTTAGGATAGTTCACATAAAGTAGTGCACTACCCTGGGTTAGGATAGTTCACATAAAGTAGTGCACTACCCTGGGTAAGGATAGTTCACATAAAGTAGTGCACTACCCTGGGTTAGGATAGTTCACATAAAGTAGTGCACTACTCTGGGTTAGGATAGTTCACATAAAGTAGTGCACTACCCTGGGTAAGGATAGTTCACATAAAGTAGTGCACTACCCTGGGTTAGGATAGTTCACATAAAGTAGTGCACTACCCTGGGTTAGGATAGTTCACATAAAGTAGTGCACTACCCTGGGTTAGGATAGTTCACATAAAGTAGTGCACTACCCTGGGTTAGGATAGTTCACATAAAGTAGTGCACTACCCTGGGTTAGGATAGTTCACATAAAGTAGTGCACTACCCTGGGTTAGGATAGTTCACATAAAGTAGTGCACTACCCTGGGTAAGGATAGTTCACATAAAGTAGTGCACTACCCTGGGTTAGGATAGTTCACATAAAGTAGTGCACTACTCTGGGTTAGGATAGTTCACATAAAGTAGTGCACTACCCTGGGTAAGGATAGTTCACATAAAGTAGTGCACTACCCTGGGTTAGGATAGTTCACATAAAGTAGTGCACTACCCTGGGTTAGGATAGTTCACATAAAGTAGTGCACTACTCTGGGTTAGGATAGTTCACATAAAGTAGTGCACTACCCTGGGTAAGGATAGTTCACATAAAGTAGTGCACTACCCTGGGTTAGGATAGTTCACATAAAGTAGTGCACTACCCTGGGTTAGGATAGTTCACATAAAGTAGTGCACTACCCTGGGTTAGGATTTTTCGTAAATACAAATACTATATAGGGAATAGGGCTGTAGTATAAAGTAGTGCACTATATAGGGAATATGGCTGTAGTATAAAGTAGTGCACTATATAGGGAATAGGGCTGTAGTATAAAGTAGTGCACTATATAGGGAATAGGGCTGTTGTATAAAGTAGTGTACTATATAGGGAATAGGGCTGTAGTATAAAGTAGTGCACTATATAGGGAATAGGTCTGTAGTATAAGGTAGTGCACTACATAGGGAATAGGGCTGTAGTATAAAGTAGTGCACTATATAGGGAAGAACAGGTAAGAACAGGTAAGAACAGGGAAGGACAGGTAAGAACAGTTAAGAACAGGGAAGGACAGGTAAGGACAGTTAAGAACAGGGAAGGACAGGTAAGAAAAAGGAAGGACCGGTAAGGACAGGTAAGAACAGTTAAGAACAGGGAAGGACAGGTAAGGACAGGTAAGAACAGGTAAGAACAGGTAAGGACCGGTAAGGACAGGTAAGAACAGGGAAGGACAGGTAAGAACAGTTAAGAACAGGGAAGGACAGGTAAGAAAAGGGAAGGACCGGTAAGGACAGGTAAGAACAGGGAAGGACAGGTAAGAACAGTTAAGAACATTAAGGACAGGTAAGGACAGGTAAGGACAGGGAAGGACAGGTAAGAACAGTTAAGAACAGGGAAGGACAGGTAAGGACAGGTAAGGACAGGGAAGGACAGGTAAGAACAGGTAAGAACAGTTAAGAACAGGTAAGGACAGGTAAGAACAGTTAAGAACAGGAAAGGACAGGTATGGACAGGTAAGAACAGGTAAGAAAAGGAAAGGACAGGTATGGACAGGTAAGAAAAGGGAAGGACAGGTAAGGACAGGTAAGGACAGGGAAGGACAGGTAAGAACAGGTAAGGACAGGTAAGAACAGTTAAGAACAGGAAAGGACAGGTATGGACAGGTAAGAACAGGTAAGAAAAGGAAAGGACAGGTATGGACAGGTAAGGACAGGGAAGGACAGGTAGGAACAGTTAAGAACAGGTAAGGACAGTTAAGAACAGTTAAGGAGGTAAGGACAGATAAGGACAGCTCGGTGTCAGCTGCAGGGAGAAGCCATGAATGAAAGGGGCTGTTGTCAGAGGGCAGGCAGGAGGAAGGGTCACCCCCCCACCACCCTTTCTTCTCCAGCAGCCTGTGGCTGTGGGATTTGCATGTCTTCATTCTCTTTTGCGTTTTGGCCAGGTTTCCACGTCCAGGTAAGCGAATGTTTAAAGAGCGATATGTTATGTAGATGTATGTAGTTGTTGTATGTAGATGTTATGTAGTTTAGGAGAATTTGTTAAGCAAGCCATACTGATAGTTCAGAATGGCAAGAGGACTCCTCAATGAGGCCAGACTGATGGTTCAGAATGACAAGAGGAAGAGGACTCCTCAATGAGGCCAGACTGATGGTTCAGAATGACAAGAGGAAGAGGACTCCTCAATGAGGCCAGACTGATGGTTCAGAATGACAAGAGGAAGAGGCCTCCTCAATGAGGCCAGACTGACAGTTCAGAATGGCAAGAGGAAGAGGACTCCTCAATGAGGCCAGACTGACAGTTCAGAATGGCAAGAGGAAAAGGACTCCTCAATGAGGCCAGACTGATAGTTCAGAATGGCAAGAGGAAGAGGACTCCTCAATGAGGCCAGACTGATAGTTCAGAATGGCAAGAGGAAAAAGGACTCCTCAATGAGGCCAGACTGATAGTTCAGAATGGCAAGAGGAAGAGGACTCCTCAATGAGGCCAGACTGACAGTTCAGAATGGCAAGAGGAAGAGGACTCCTCAATGAGGCCAGACTGATAGTTCAGAATGGCAAGAGGAAAAGGACTCCTCAATGAGGCCAGACTGATAGTTCAGAATGGCAAGAGGAAGAGGACTCCTCAATGAGGCCAGACTGATAGTTCAGAATGACAAGAGGAAGAGGACTCCTCAATGAGGCCAGACTGATGGTTCAGAATGACAAGAGGAAGAGGACTCCTCAATGAGGCCAGACTGATGGTTCAGAATGACAAGAGGAAGAGGACTCCTCAATGAGGCCAGACTGATAGTTCAGAATGGCAAGAGGACTCCTCAATGAGGCCAGACTGACAGTTCAGAATGGCAAGAGGAAGAGGACTCCTCAATGAGGCCAGACTGATAGTTCAGAATGGCAAGAGGACTCCTCAATGAGGCCAGACTGACAGTTCAGAATGGCAAGAGGAAGAGGACTCCTCAATGAGGCCAGACTGATAGTTCAGAATGGCAAGAGGAAAAGGACTCCTCAATGAGGCCAGACTGATAGTTCAGAATGACAAGAGGAAGAGGCCTCCTCAATGAGGCCAGACTGATGGTTCAGAATGACAAGAGGAAGAGGACTCCTCAATGAGGCCAGACTGATGGTTCAGAATGACAAGAGGAAGAGGACTCCTCAATGAGGCCAGACTGATGGTTCAGAATGACAAGAGGAAGAGGCCTCCTCAATGAGGCCAGACTGACAGTTCAGAATGGCAAGAGGAAGAGGACTCCTCAATGAGGCCAGACTGATAGTTCAGAATGGCAAGAGGAAAAGGACTCCTCAATGAGGCCAGACTGATAGTTCAGAATGGCAAGAGGAAGAGTACTCCTCAATGAGGCCAGACTGATAGTTCAGAATGGCAAGAGGAAAAGGACTCCTCAATGAGGCCAGACTGATAGTTCAGAATGGCAAGAGGAAGAGGACTCCTCAATGAGGCCAGACTGACAGTTCAGAATGGCAAGAGGAAGAGGACTCCTCAATGAGGCCAGACTGACAGTTCAGAATGGCAAGAGGAAGAGGACTCCTCAATGAGGCCAGACTGATAGTTCAGAATGGCAAGAGGAAAAGGCCTCCTCAATGAG
The DNA here is from genome assembly GCF_036934945.1 of Oncorhynchus masou masou. Classification (NCBI taxonomy): domain Eukaryota; kingdom Metazoa; phylum Chordata; class Actinopteri; order Salmoniformes; family Salmonidae; genus Oncorhynchus; species Oncorhynchus masou. The sequence goes on along the minus strand of NW_027010590.1, from coordinate 9,240 downwards.
GCCAGACTGATAGTTCAGAATGGCAAGAGGAAGAGGACTCCTCAATGAGGCCAGACTGATAGTTCAGAATGGCAAGAGGACTCCTCAATGAGGCCAGACTGACAGTTCAGAATGGCAAGAGGAAGAGGACTCCTCAATGAGGCCAGACTGACAGTTCAGAATGGCAAGAGGAAGAGGACTCCTCAATGAGGCCAGACTGATAGTTCAGAATGGCAAGAGGACTCCTCAATGAGGCCAGACTGACAGTTCAGAATGGCAAGAGGAAGAGGACTCCTCAATGAGGCCAGACTGATAGTTCAGAATGGCAAGAGGAAAAGGACTCTTTAATGAGGCCAGACTGACAGTTCAGAATGGCAAGAGGAAGAGGACTCCTCAATGAGGCCAGACTGACAGTTCAGAATGGCAAGAGGAAGAGGACTCCTCAATGAGGCCAGACTGATAGTTCAGAATGACAAGAGGAAGAGGACTCCTCAATGAGGCCAGACTGATAGTTCAGAATGGCAAGAGGAAGAGGACTCCTCAATGAGGCCAGACTGACAGTTCAGAATGGCAAGAGGAAGAGGACTCCTCAATGAGGCCAGACTGACAGACTTGTGGAAACGCCTGAAAGAATGATCAACAAGTAGCCTGCCCCCCCTCCTGCTGCTGCTGACAACACAGGATCAGCCTGCCCCCCCCTCCTGCTGCTGCTGACAACACAGGATCAGCCTGCCCCCCTCCTGCTGCTGCTGACAACACAGGATCAACCCCCCTCCTGCTGCTGCTGACAACACAGGATCAGCCTGCCCCCCCTCCTCCTCCTCCTCCTCCTGACAACACAGGATCAGCCTGCCCCCTCCTGCTGCTGCTGACAACACAGGATCAGCCTGCCCCCCCTCCTGCTGCTGCTGACAACACAGGATCAGCCTGCCCCCCCCCCTCCTGCTGCTGCTGACAACACAGGATCAGCCTGCCCCCCCTCCTCCTCCTCCTCCTCCTGACAACACAGGATCAGCCTGCCCCCCCTCCTGCTGCTGCTGACAACACAGGATCAGCCTGCCCCCCTCCTCCTCCTCCTCCTCCTGACACCACAGGATCAACCCCCCCTCCTGCTGCTGCTGACAACACAGGATCAGCCTGCCCCCCCCTCCTCCTCCTCCTCCTCCTGACAACACAGGATCAGCCTGCCCCCCCTCCTCCTCCTCCTGCTGACAACACAGGATCAGCCTGCCCCCCCCTCCTCCTGCTGCTGACAACACAGGATCAACCTGCCCCCCCCCTCCTCCTCCTCCTGACAACACAGGATCAGCCTGCCCCCTCCTCCTCCTGCTGCTGACAACACAGGATCAGCCTGCCCCCCCTCCTCCTCCTCCTGCTGACAACACAGGATCAACCTGCCCCCCCCCCTCCTCCTCCTGCTGCTGACAACACAGGATCAACCTGCCCCCCCCCCCTCCTCCTCCTGCTGCTGACAACACAGGATCAACCTGCCCCCCTCCCCCTCCTCCTGCTGACAACACAGGATCAGCCTGCCCCCCCTCCTCCTCCTCCTCCTGACAACACAGGATCAACCTGCCCCCCTCCTCCTCCTCCTCCTGACAACACAGGATCAACCTGCCCCCCTCCTCCTGACAACACAGGATCAGCCTGCCCCCCCTCCTCCTCCTCCTCCTGACAACACAGGATCAGCCTGCCCCCCTCCTCCTGCTGACAACACAGGATCAACCTGACCCCCTCCCCCTCCTCCTGCTGACAACACAGGATCAGCCTGCCCCCCCTCCTCCTGCTGCTGACAACACAGGATCAACCCCCCCCTCCTGCTGCTGCTGACAACACAGGATCAGCCTGCCCCCCCCCCCCTCCTCCTGCTGACAACACAGGATCAGCCTGCCCCCCTCCTGCTGCTGCTGACAACACAGGATCAGCCTGCCCCCCCCCCCCCTCCTCCTCCTCCTCCTGACAACACAGGATCAGCCTGCCCCCCCTCCTCCTCCTGCTGACAACACGGGATCAACCTGCCCCCCTCCTCCTCCTGCTGACAACACAGGATCAGCCTGCCCCCCCTCCTCCTGCTGCTGACAACACAGGATCAGCCTGCCCCCCCCTCCTGCTGCTGACAACACAGGATCAACCTGCCCCCCCTCCTCCTGCTGCTGACAACACAGGATCAGCCTGCCCCCCCCTCCTCCTGCTGCTGACAACACAGGATCAACCTGCCCCCCCCCCTCCTCCTCCTGCTGACAACACAGGATCAGCCTGCCCCCCCTCCTCCTGCTGCTGACAACACAGGATCAGCCTGCCCCCCCTCCTCCTCCTGCTGCTGACAACACAGGATCAGCCTGCCCCCTCCTCCTCCTGCTGCTGACAACACAGGATCAGCCTGCCCCCCCTCCTGCTGCTGCTGACAACACAGGATCAGCCTGCCCCCCTCCTCCTGCTGCTGACAACACAGGATCAGCCTGCCCCCCCTCCTCCTCCTGCTGCTGACAACACAGGATCAGCCTGCCCCCTCCTGCTGCTGCTGACAACACAGGATCAGCCTGCCCCCCCTCCTCCTGCTGCTGACAACACAGGATCAGCCTGCCCCCCTCCTCCTGCTGCTGACAACACAGGATCAACCTGCCCCCCTCCTGCTGCTGACAACACAGGATCAACCTGCCCCCCCTCCTGCTGCTGACAACACAGGATCAGCCTGCCCCCCCCTGCTGCTGCTGACAACACAGGATCAACCTGCCCCCCTCCTCCTGCTGCTGACAACACAGGATCAGCCTGCCCCCCCCCCTCCTCCTGCTGCTGACAACACAGGATCAACCTGCCCCCCTCCTCCTGCTGCTGACAACACAGGATCAGCCTGCCCCCCCCTGCTGCTGACAACACAGGATCAGCCTGCCCCCCTCCTCCTGCTGCTGACAACACAGGATCAACCTGCCCCCCCTCCTCCTGCTGCTGACAACACAGGATCAGCCTGCCCCCCCCCTCCTCCTCCTGCTGACAACACAGGATCAATCTGCCCCCCCCCTCATCCTGCTGCTGCTGCTGACAACACAGGATCAGCCTGCCCCCCCCCCCTCATCCTGCTGCTGACAACACAGGATCAACCTGCCCCCCTCATCCTCCTGCTGACAACACAGGATCAGCCTGCCCCCCCCCCCCCTCCTGCTGCTGCTGACAACACAGGATCAGCCTGCCCCCTGTTCATGTTTGTCCAACTCAATACCAAGAGGCCCTACTTTAGACCAGAGTGCACTACTTTAGACCAGGGCCCACAGGGAAGTAGTGCACTTCTTTAGACCAGGGCCCATAGGGTAGTAGTGCACTTCTTTAGACCAGGGCCCATAGGGTGGTAGTGCACTACTTTAGACCAGGGCCTATAGGGTTGTAGGGCACTACTTTAGACCAGGGCCCATAGGGTAGTAGTGCACTACTTTAGACCAGGGTCCATAGGGTAGTAGTGCACTACTTTAGACCAGGGCCCATAGGGTAGTAGTACACTACTTTAGACCAGGGCCTATAGGGTAGTAGTGCACTACTTTAGACCAGGGCCCAAAGGGTAGTAGTGCACTACTTTAGACCAGGGCCCATAGGGTAGTAGTGCACTACTTTAGACCAGGGCCCATAGGGTAGTAGTGCACTACTTTAGACCAGGGTCTATAGGGTAGTAGTGCACTACTTTAGACCAGGGTCTATAGCGTAGTAGTGCACTACTTTAGACCAGGGTCTATAGGGTAGTAGTGCACTACTTTAGACCAGGGCCCATAGGGTAGTAGTGCACTACTTTAGACCAGGGCCCATAGGGTAGTAGTGCACTACTTTAGACCAGGGTCTATAGGGTAGTAGTGCACTACTTTAGACCAGGGTCTATAGGGTAGTAGTGCACTACTTTAGACCAGGGTCTATAGGGTAGTAGTGCACTACTTTAGACGAGGGCCCATAGGGTAGTAGTGCACTACTTTAGACGAGGGCCCATAGGGTAGTAGTGCACTACTTTAGATCAGGGCCCATAGGGTAGTAGTGCACTACTTTAGACCAGGGTCTATAGGGTAGTAGTGCACTACTTTAGACCAGGGCCCATAGGGTAGTAGTGCACTACTTTAGACCAGGGTCTATAGGGTAGTAGTGCACTACTTTAGATCAGTGGTGCCATTAGGGACATTGACAGAGTTTGTGGAGACAAAGGTGGAATTGTTGTTATCCCTAAGCAATGACAGAGTCCCCCCCCCTCTAAATTCCTCCTTATCATTTCTACACAAAGGAGCAATTT
>NW_027010589.1:0-30381 GCF_036934945.1 Oncorhynchus masou masou | reverse complement strand
GAACATTAGATAGTAATATACTGAACATTAGATAGTAATATACTGAACATTAGTAATATACTGACCACTAGAGAGTAATATACTGAACATTAGAGAGTAATATACTGAACATTAGATAGTAATATACTGAACATTAGTAATATACTGAACATTAGTAATATACTGACCATTAGATAGTAATATACTGAACATTAGTAATATACTGAACATTAGTAATATACTGACCACTAGAGAGTAATATACTGAACATTAGTAATATACTGAACATTAGATAGTAATATACTGACCACTAGAGAGTAATATACTGAACATTAGTAATATACTGAACATTAGATAGTAATATACTGAACATTAGATAGTAATATACTGACCACTAGAGAGTAATATACTGAACATTAGTAATATACTGAACATTAGAGAGTAATATACTGAACATTAGTAATATACTGAACATTAGTAATATACTGACCATTAGATAGTAATATACTGAACATTAGATAGTAATATACTGAACATTAGATAGTAATATACTGAACATTAGTAATATACTGAACATTAGAGAGTAATATACTGAACATTAGTAATATACTGAACATTAGTAATATACTGAACATTAGTAATATACTGACCATTAGATAGTAATATACTGAACATTAGATAGTAATATACTGAACATTAGATAGTAATATACTGAACATTAGATAGTAATATACTGAACATTAGTAATATACTGACCACTAGAGAGTAATATACTGAACATTAGAGAGTAATATACTGAACATTAGATAGTAATATACTGAACATTAGTAATATACTGAACATTAGTAATATACTGACCATTAGATAGTAATATACTGAACATTAGTAATATACTGAACATTAGTAATATACTGACCACTAGAGAGTAATATACTGAACATTAGTAATATACTGAACATTAGATAGTAATATACTGACCACTAGAGAGTAATATACTGAACATTAGTAATATACTGAACATTAGATAGTAATATACTGAACATTAGATAGTAATATACTGACCACTAGAGAGTAATATACTGAACATTAGTAATATACTGAACATTAGATAGTAATATACTGAACATTAGAGAGTAATATACTGAACATTAGTAATATACTGACCACTAGAGAGTAATATACTGAACATTATTAGATTAGTAATATACTGAACATTAGATAGTAATATACTGAACATTAGAGAGTAATATACTGAACATTAGTAATATACTGAACATTAGTAATATACTGACCATTAGATAGTAATATACTGAACATTAGATAGTAATATACTGAACATTAGATAGTAATATACTGAACATTAGTAATATACTGAACATTAGAGAGTAATATACTGAACATTAGTAATATACTGAACATTAGTAATATACTGACAATTAGATAGTAATATACTGAACATTAGATAGTAATATACTGACCATTAGAGAGTAATATACTGACCATTAGATAGTAATATACTGAACATTAGTAATATACTGAACATTAGAGAGTAATATACTGAACATTAGTAATATACTGAACATTAGTAATATACTGAACATTAGTAAATATACTGACCATTAGATAGTAATATACTGAACATTAGATAGTAATATACTGAACATTAGTAATATACTGAACATTAGATAGTAATATACTGAACATTAGATAGTAATATACTGACCATTAGATAGTAATATACTGAACATTAGTAATATAATGAACATTAGAGAGTAATACATTGAACATTAGATAGTAATATACTGACCATTAGAGAGTAATATACTGAACATTAGTAATATACTGAACATTAGTAATATGCTGAACATTAGAGTGTAATATACTGAACATTAGATAGTAATATACTGACCATTAGATAGTAATATACTGAACATTAGATAGTAATATACTGAACATTAGATAGTAATATACTGAACATTAGATAGTAATATACTGAACATTAGATAGTAATATACTGAACATTAGAGAGTAATATACTGAACATTAGTAATATACTGAACATTAGTAATATGCTGAACATTAGAGTGTAATATACTGAACATTAGAGTGTAATATACTGACCATTAGATAGTAATATACTGAACATTAGATAGTAATATACTGAACATTAGATAGTAATATACTGAACATTAGATAGTAATATACTGAACATTAGATAGTAATATACTGAACATTAGATAGTAATATACTGAACATTAGATAGTAATATACTGAACATTAGATAGTAATATACTGAACATTAGATAGTAATATACTGAACATTAGATAGTAATATACTGAACATTAGATAGTAATATACTGAACATTAGATAGTAATATACTGAACATTAGAGAGTAATATACTGAACATTAGATAATATACTGAACATTAGTAATATACTGATTAGATAGTAATATACTGAACATTAGATAGTAATATACTGAACATTAGTAATATACTGACCATTAGATAGTAATATACTGAACATTAGATAGTAATATACTGACCATTAGATAGTAATATACTGACCATTAGATAGTAATATACTGAACATTAGATAGTAATATACTGAACATTAGATAGTAATATACTGAACATTAGATAGCAATATACTGAACATTAGTAATATACTGAACATTAGATAGTAATATACTGAACATTAGATAGTAATATACTGAACATTAGTAATATACTGAACATTAGATAGTAATATACTGAACATTAGTAATATACTGAACATTAGATAGTAATATACTGAACATTAGATAGTAATATACTGAACATTAGATAGTAATATACTGAACATTAGATAGTAATATACTGAACATTAGAGAGTAATATACTGAACATTAGATAGTAATATACTGAACATTAGATAGTAATATACTGAACATTAGATAGTAATATACTGAACATTAGTAATATACTGACCATTAGATAGTAATATACTGAACATTAGATAGTAATATACTGAACATTAGAGAGTAATATACTGAACATTAGATAGTAATATACTGAACATTAGATAGTAATATACTGAACATTAGATAGTAATATACTGAACATTAGATAGTAATATACTGAACATTAGATAGTAATATACTGAACATTAGATAGTAATATACTGAACATTAGATAGTAATATACTGAACATTAGTAATATACTGAACATTAGTAATATACTGAACATTAGATAGTAATATACTGAACATTAGTAATATACTGAACATTAGATAGTAATATACTGAACATTAGTAATATACTGACCATTAGATAGTAATATACTGAACATTAGATAGTAATATACTGACCATTAGAGAGTAATATACTGAACATTAGATAGTAATATACTGAACATTAGATAGTAATATACTGAACATTAGATAGTAATATACTGAACATTAGATAGTAATATACTGAACATTAGATAGTAATATACTGAACATTAGATAGTAATATACTGAACATTAGATAGTAATATACTGACACATTAGATAGTAATTAGATATACTGAACATTAGATAGTAATATACTGAACATTAGATAGTAATATACTGAACATTAGATAGTAATATACTGAACATTAGTAATATACTGAACATTAGATAGTAATATACTGAACATTAGATAAATATACTGAACATTAGATAGTAATATACTGAACATTAGTAATATACTGAACATTAGATAATATACTGAACATTAGATAATATACTGAACATTAGTAATATACTGAACATTAGATAGTAATATACTGAACATTAGATAGTAATATACTGAACATTAGAGAGTAATATACTGAACATTAGATAGTAATATACTGAACATTAGATAGTAATATACTGACCATTAGATAGTAATATACTGAACATTAGATAGTAATATACTGAACATTAGATAGTAATATACTGAACATTAGTAAATATACTGAACATTAGATACCATTAGAGAGTAATATACTGAACATTAGATAGTAATATACTGAACATTAGTAATATACTGACATTAGATAGTAATATACTGAACATTAGATAGTAATATACTGAACATTAGATAGTAATATACTGACCATTAGATAGTAATATACTGAACATTAGTAATATACTGAACATTAGTAATATACTGAACATTAGATAGTAATATACTGAACATTAGATAGTAATATACTGAACATTAGATAGTAATATACTGAACATTAGTAATATACTGAACATTAGATAGTAATATACTGAACATTAGAATAGTAATATATACTGAACATTAGTAATATACTGAACATTAGATAATATACTGAACATTAGATATACTGTAATATACTGAACATTAGATGGTAATATACTGAACATTAGATAATATACTGAACATTAGATAAATATACTGACCATTAGATAGTAATATACTGAACATTAGATAGTAATATACTAGAACATTAGTAATATACTGAACATTAGATAGTAATATACTGAACATTAGATAGTAATATACTGAACATTAGAGAGTAATATACTGAACATTAGATAGTAATATACTGAACATTAGATAGTAATATACTGAACATTAGTAATATACTGACCATTAGATAGTAATATACTGAACATTAGATAGTAATATACTGAACATTAGATAGTAATATACTGAACATTAGTAATATACTGAACATTAGATAGTAATATACTGAACATTAGATAGTAATATACTGACCATTAGATAGTAATATACTGAACATTAGATAGTAATATACTGAACATTAGTAATATACTGAACATTAGTAATATACTGAACATTAGATAGTAATATACTGAACATTAGATAGTAATATACTGAACATTAGATAGTAATATACTGAACATTAGATAATATATACTGAACTGAACATTAGATAATATACTGAACATTAGATAGTAATATACTGAACATTAGATAGTAATATACTGAACATTAGAGAGTAATATACTGAACATTAGATAGTAATATACTGAACATTAGATAGTAATATACTGAACATTAGTAATATACTGACCATTAGATAGTAATATACTGACAATTAGAGAGTAATATACTGAACATTAGATAGTAATATACTGAACATTAGTAATATACTGACCATTAGATAGTAATATACTGACCATTAGATAGTAATATACTGAACATTAGTAATATACTGAACATTAGATAGTAATATACTGAACATTAGATAGTAATATACTGAACATTAGTAATATACTGACCATTAGATAGTAATATACTGACCATTAGATAGTAATATACTGAACATTAGTAATATACTGAACATTAGATAGTAATATACTGAACATTAGATAGTAATATACTGAACATTAGTAATATACTGAACATTAGTAATATACTGAACATTAGATAGTAATATACTGAACATTAGATAGTAATATACTGACCATTAGATAGTAATATACTGAACATTAGATAGTAATATACTGAACATTAGATAGTAATATACTGAACATTAGATAGTAATATACTGAACATTAGATAGTAATATACTGACCATTAGATAGTAATATACTGAACATTAGATAGTAATATACTGAACATTAGATAGTAATATACTGAACATTAGATAGTAATATACTGACCATTAGATAGTAATATACTGAACATTAGATAGTAATATACTGAACATTAGATAGTAATATACTGAACATTAGATAGTAATATACTGACCATTAGATAGTAATATACTGAACATTAGATAGTAATATACTGAACATTAGATAGTAATATACTGACCATTAGATAGTAATATACTGAACATTAGATAGTAATATACTGAACATTAGAGAGTAATATACTGAACATTAGATAGTAATATACTGAACATTAGATAGTAATATACTGAACATTAGTAATATACTGACCATTAGATAGTAATATACTGAACATTAGATAGTAATATACTGAACATTAGATAGTAATATACTGAACATTAGATAGTAATATACTGAACATTAGATAGTAATATACTGAACATTAGATAGTAATATACTGAACATTAGATAGTAATATACTGAACATTAGATAGTAATATACTGAACATTAGATAGTAATATACTGACCATTAGATAGTAATATACTGAACATTAGTAATATACTGACCATTAGATAGTAATATACTGAACATTAGATAGTAATATACTGACCATTAGATAGTAATATACTGACCATTAGATAGTAATAAACTGAACATTAGTAATATACTGAACATTAGATGGTAATATACTGACCATTAGATGGTAATATACTGAACATTAGATAGTAATATACTGAACATTAGATAGTAATATACTGACCATTAGATAGTAATATACTGAACATTAGATAGTAATATACTGACCATTAGATAGTAATATACTGAACATTAGAGAGTAATATACTGAACATTAGATAGTAATATACTGAACATTAGTAATATACTGACCATTAGATAGTAATATACTGAACATTAGTAATATACTGAACATTAGATAGTAATATACTGAACATTAGTAATATACTGAACATTAGAGAGTAATATACTGAACATTAGTAATATACTGAACATTAGTAATATACTGACCATTAGATAGTAATATACTGAACATTAGTAATATACTGAACATTAGATAGTAATATACTGAACATTAGAGAGTAATATACTGAACATTAGATAGTAATATACTGAACATTAGTAATATACTGAACATTAGAGAGTAATATACTGAACATTAGATAGTAATATACTGAACATTAGTAATATACTGAACATTAGAGAGTAATATACTGAACATTAGTAATATACTGAACATTAGATAGTAATATACTGAACATTAGATAGTAATATACTGAACATTAGTAATATACTGAACATTAGAGAGTAATATACTGAACATTAGTAATATACTGAACATTAGATAGTAATATACTGAACATTAGAGAGTAATATACTGAACATTAGTAATATACTGAACATTAGAGAGTAATATACTGAACATTAGAGAGTAATATACTGAACATTAGTAATATACTGAACATTAGATAGTAATATACTGAACATTAGATAGTAATATACTGAACATTAGTAATATACTGAACATTAGTAATATACTGAACATTAGTAATATACTGAACATTAGTAATATACTGAACATTAGATAGTAATATACTGAACATTAGATAGTAATATACTGAACATTAGATAGTAATATACTGAACATTAGTAATATACTGAACATTAGTAATATACTGAACATTAGATAGTAATATACTGAACATTAGTAATATACTGAACATTAGATAGTAATATACTGAACATTAGATAGTAATATACTGAACATTATATAGTAATATACTGAAAATTAGATAGTAATATACTGAACATTAGATAGTAATATACTGACCATTAGATAGTAATATACTGAACATTAGTAATATACTGAACATTAGTAATATACTGAACATTAGTAATATACTGAACATTAGATAGTAATATACTGAACATTAGATAGTAATATACTGAACATTAGAGAGTAATATACTGAACATTAGATAGTAATATACTGAACATTAGATAGTAATATACTGAACATTAGATAGTAATATACTGAACATTAGATAGTAATATACTGAACATTAGATAGTAATATACTGAACATTAGATAGTAATATACTGAACATTAGATAGTAATATACTGACCATTAGATAGTAATATACTGAACATTAGTAATATACTGACCATTAGATAGTAATATACTGAACATTAGATAGTAATATACTGACCATTAGAGAGTAATATACTGACCATTAGATAGTAATAAACTGAACATTAGTAATATACTGAACATTAGATGGTAATATACTGACCATTAGATGGTAATATACTGAACATTAGATAGTAATATACTGAACATTAGATAGTAATATACTGAACATTAGATAGTAATATACTGAACATTAGATAGTAATATACTGACCATTAGATAGTAATATACTGAACATTAGAGAGTAATATACTGAACATTAGATAGTAATATACTGAACATTAGTAATAGTAATATAATATACTGAACATTAGTAATATACTGAACATTAGATAGTAATATACTGAACATTAGTAATATACTGAACATTAGAGAGTAATATACTGAACATTAGTAATATACTGAACATTAGTAATATACTGAACATTAGATAGTAATATACTGAACATTAGTAATATACTGAACATTAGATAGTAATATACTGAACATTAGAGAGTAATATACTGAACATTAGATAGTAATATACTGAACATTAGTAATATACTGAACATTAGAGAGTAATATACTGAACATTAGATAGTAATATACTGAACATTAGTAATATACTGAACATTAGAGTAATATACTGAACATTAGTAATATACTGAACATTAGATAGTAATATACTGAACATTAGATAGTAATATACTGAACATTAGTAATATACTGACCATTAGATAGTAATATACTGAACATTAGTAATATACTGAACATTAGATAGTAATATACTGAACATTAGAGAGTAATATACTGAACATTAGTAATATACTGAACATTAGATAGTAATATACTGAACATTAGAGAGTAATATACTGAACATTAGTAATATACTGAACATTAGATAGTAATATACTGAACATTAGATAGTAATATACTGAACATTAGAGAACATTAGTAATATACTGAACATTAGTAATATACTGAACATTAGTAATATACTGAACATTAGATAGTAATATACTGAACATTAGATAGTAATATACTGAACATTAGATAGTAATATACTGAACATTAGTAATATACTGAACATTAGTAATATACTGAACATTAGATAGTAATATACTGAACATTAGTAATATACTGAACATTAGATAGTAATATACTGAACATTAGATAGTAATATACTGAACATTATATAGTAATATACTGAAAATTAGATAGTAATATACTGAACATTAGATAGTAATATACTGACCATTAGATAGTAATATACTGAACATTAGTAATATACTGAACATTAGTAATATACTGAACATTAGTAATATACTGAACATTAGATAGTAATATACTGAACATTAGATAGTAATATACTGAACATTAGAGAGTAATATACTGAACATTAGATAGTAATATACTGAACATTAGATAGTAATATACTGAACATTAGTAATATACTGAACATTAGTAATATACTGAACATTAGTAATATACTGAACATTAGTAATATACTGAACATTAGTAATATACTGACCATTAGATAGTAATATACTGAACATTAGTAATATACTGACCATTAGATAGTAATATACTGAACATTAGAGAGTAATATACTGAACATTAGATAGTAATATACTGAACATTAGTAATATACTGACCATTAGATAGTAATATACTGAACATTAGAGAGTAATATACTGAACATTAGTAATATACTGACCATTAGATAGTAATATACTGAACATTAGTAATATACTGACCATTAGAGAGTAATATACTGAACATTAGTAATATACTGAACATTAGTAATATACTGACCATTAGATAGTAATATACTGAACATTAGATAGTAATATACTGAACATTAGATAGTAATATACTGAACATTAGTAATATACTGAACATTAGATAGTAATATACTGAACATTAGAGAGTAATATACTGAACATTAGATAGTAATATACTGAACATTAGTAATATACTGAACATTAGTAATATACTGAACATTAGTAATATACTGAACATTAGATAGTAATATACTGAACATTAGTAATATACTGACCATTAGAGAGTAATATACTGAACATTAGATAGTAATATACTGAACATTAGATAGTAATATACTGAACATTAGATAGTAATATACTGAACATTAGTAATATACTGAACATTAGTAATATACTGAACATTAGTAATATACTGAACATTAGATAGTAATATACTGAACATTAGAGAGTAATATACTGAACATTAGATAGTAATATACTGAACATTAGAGAGTAATATACTGAACATTAGATAGTAATATACTGAACATTAGAGAGTAATATACTGACCATTAGATAGTAATATACTGACCATTAGATAGTAATATACTGAACATTAGTAATATACTGACCATTAGAGAGTAATATACTGAACATTAGATAGTAATATACTGAACATTAGATAGTAATATACTGAACATTAGATAGTAATATACTGAACATTAGTAATATACTGAACATTAGATAGTAATATACTGAACATTAGTAATATACTGAACATTAGATAGTAATATACTGACCATTAGAGAGTAATATACTGAACATTAGATAGTAATATACTGACCATTAGAGAGTAATATACTGAACATTAGTAATATACTGAACATTAGTAATATACTGACCATTAGAGAGTAATATACTGAACATTAGATAGTAATATACTGAACATTAGATGGTAATATACTGAACATTAGTAATATACTGAACATTAGATAGTAATATACTGACCATTAGAGAGTAATATACTGAACATTAGATAGTAATATACTGAACATTAGATAGTAATATACTGAACATTAGATAGTAATATACTGAACATTAGATAGTAATATACTGAACATTAGTAATATACTGAACATTAGAGAGTAATATACTGAACATTAGTAATATACTGAACATTAGTAATATACTGAACATTAGATAGTAATATACTGAACATTAGATAGTAATATACTGAACATTAGATAGTAATATACTGAACATTAGATAGTAATATACTGACCATTAGATAGTAATATACTGAACATTAGATAGTAATATACTGACCATTAGATAGTAATATACTGAACATTAGTAATATACTGAACATTAGATAGTAATATACTGAACATTAGATAGTAATATACTGAACATTAGTAATATACTGAACATTAGATAGTAATATACTGAACATTAGTAATATACTGACCATTAGATAGTAATATACTGAACATTAGTAATATACTGAACATTAGATAGTAATATACTGAACATTAGTAATATACTGAACATTAGATAGTAATATACTGAACATTAGTAATATACTGAACATTAGACAGTAATATACTGAACATTAGATAGTAATATACTGAACATTAGTAATATACTGAACATTAGATAGTAATATACTGAACATTAGATAGTAATATACTGAACATTAGATAGTAATATACTGAACATTAGATAGTAATATACTGAACATTAGATAGTAATATACTGACCATTAGAGAGTAATATACTGAACATTAGATAGTAATATACTGACCATTAGATAGTAATATACTGAATATTAGTAATATACTGAACATTAGATAGTAATATACTGAACATTAGATAGTAATATACTGACCATTAGATAGTAATATACTGAACATTAGATAGTAATATACTGAACATTAGAGAGTAATATACTGAACATTAGTAATATACTGAACATTAGTAATATACTGAACATTAGATAGTAATATACTGAACATTAGATAGTAATATACTGAACATTAGATAGTAATATACTGAACATTAGATAGTAATATACTGAACATTAGTAATATACTGAACATTAGATAGTAATATACTGAACATTAGATAGTAATATACTGAACATTAGATAGTAATATACTGAACATTAGATAGTAATATACTGAACATTAGTAATATACTGACCATTAGATAGTAATATACTGAACATTAGATAGTAATATACTGACCATTAGATAGTAATCTACTGAACATTAGTAATATACTGAACATTAGATAGTAATATACTGAACATTAGAGAGTAATATACTGAACATTAGTAATATACTGACCATTAGATAGTAATATACTGAACATTAGATAGTAATATACTGAACATTAGATAGTAATATACTGAACATTAGTAATATACTGAACATTAGATAGTAATATACTGAACATTAGAGAGTAATATACTGAACATTAGTAATATACTGAACATTAGATAGTAATATACTGAACATTAGATAGTAATATACTGAACATTAGAGAGTAATATACTGAACATTAGATAGTAATATACTGACCATTAGATAGTAATATACTGAACATTAGTAATATACTGACCATTAGATAGTAATATACTGACCATTAGATAGTAATATACTGAACATTAGATAGTAATATACTGAACATTAGATAGTAATATACTGAACATTAGAGAGTAATATACTGAACATTAGATAGTAATATACTGACCATTAGATAGTAATATACTGAACATTAGTAATATACTGACCATTAGATAGTAATATACTGACCATTAGATAGTAATATACTGAACATTAGATAGTAATATACTGACCACTAGAGAGTAATATACTGAACATTAGATAGTAATATACTGACCATTAGATAGTAATATACTGAACATTAGTAATATACTGAACATTAGATAGTAATATACTGAACATTAGATAGTAATATACTGACCATTAGATAGTAATCTACTGAACATTAGTAATATACTGACCATTAGATAGTAATATACTGAACATTAGATAGTAATATACTGACCATTAGATAGTAATCTACTGAACATTAGTAATATACTGAACATTAGATAGTAATATACTGAACATTAGATAGTAATATACTGAACATTAGAGAGTAATATACTGAACATTAGATAGTAATATACTGAACATTAGATAGTAATATACTGACCATTAGATAGTAATATACTGAACATTAGTAATATACTGACCATTAGATAGTAATATACTGAACATTAGATAGTAATATACTGACCATTAGATAGTAATATACTGAACATTAGTAATATACTGACCATTAGATAGTAATATACTGAACATTAGATAGTAATATACTGACCATTAGATAGTAATATACTGAACATTAGTAATATCCTGAACATTAGATAGTAATATACTGAACATTAGTAATATACTGAACATTAGTAATATACTGACCATTAGATAGTAATATACTGAACATTAGATAGTAATATACTGACCATTAGATAGTAATATACTGAACATTAGTAATATCCTGAACATTAGATAGTAATATACTGAACATTAGTAATATACTGAACATTAGTAATATCCTGAACATTAGAGTGTAATACATTGAACATCAGATGGTTATTACCGTCTGTCTGTAAAAACACAAAATGTCCTGGGCTATGAAAGTAAGAAATATCACATAAAAACTAAATACTAAAAAAGCTAGAAGCACAGCAGCCATATCCGTCGGCGTCATTATAATCACCAAGCTTCAGCAGGTAATTTAGCTGAATAGATTGTCTCTGGCCCCCTTCCAGTTAGGTGGAGTGATAAACTCTACTGCAGACTCGCAAAACTTAATCACTTAAACGCTGAAAACTGTTTTCCCCCTCCCAAAAGATAGAATTTGCAGATAACTGTTAGCTTTTCTGGCAGCTTAGTGGAGTCTGCCACAAGCACAGTCAGTGTAGTCAGCTCAGCTATCCCCATTGAGATAGGGTGCAGGCCAGCTTAGTGGAGTCTGCCACTAGCACAGTCAGTGTAGTCAGCTCAGCTATCCCCATTGAGATAGGGTGCAGGCCAGTTTAGTGGAGTCTGCCACTAGCACAGTCAGTGTAGTCAGCTCAGCTATCCCCATTGAGACAGGGTGCAGGCCAGCTTAGTGGAGTCTGCCACTAGCACAGTCAGTGTAGTCAGCTCAGCTATCCCCATTGAGACAGGGTGCAGGCCAGCTTAGTGGAGTCTGCCACTAGCACAGTCAGTGTAGTCAGCTCAGCTATCCCCATTGAGATAGGGTGCAGGCCAGCTTAGTGGAGTCTGCCACTAGCACAGTCAGTGTAGTCAGCTCAGCTATCCCCATTGAGACAGGGTGCAGGCCAGCTTAGTGGAGTCTGCCACTAGCACAGTCAGTGTAGTCAGCTCAGCTATCCCCATTGAGACAGGGTGCAGGCCAGCTTAGTGGAGTCTGCCACTAGCACAGTCAGTGTAGTCAGCTCAGCTATCCCCATTGAGACAGGGTGCAGGCCAGTTTAGTGGAGTCTGCCACTAGCACAGTCAGTGTAGTCAGCTCAGCTATCCCCATTGAGACAGGGTGCAGGCCAGCTTAGTGGAGTCTGCCACTAGCACAGTCAGTGTAGTCAGCTCAGCTATCCCCATTGAGACAGGGTGCAGGCCAGCTTAGTGGAGTCTGCCACTAGCACAGTCAGTGTAGTCAGCTCAGCTATCCCCATTGAGACAGGGTGCAGGCCAGTTTAGTGGAGTCTGCCACTAGCACAGTCAGTGTAGTCAGCTCAGCATTCCCATTGAGATAGGGTGCAGGCCAGTTTAGTGGAGTCTGCCACTAGCACAGTCAGTGTAGTCAGCTCAGCATTCCCATTGAGACAGGGTGCAGGCCAGCTTAGTGGAGTCTGCCACTAGCACAGTCAGTGTAGTCAGCTCAGCTATCCCCATTGAGATAGGGTGCAGGCCAGTTTAGTGGAGTCTGCCACTAGCACAGTCAGTGTAGTCAGCTCAGCTATCCCCATTGAGACAGGGTGCAGGCCAGTTTAGTGGAGTCTGCCACTAGCACAGTCAGTGTAGTCAGCTCAGCTATCCCCATTGAGACAGGGTGCAGGCCAGCTTAGTGGAGTCTGCCACTAGCACAGTCAGTGTAGTCAGCTCAGCTATCCCCATTGAGACAGGGTGCAGGCCAGTTTAGTGGAGTCTGCCACTAGCACAGTCAGTGTAGTCAGCTCAGCATTCCCATTGAGATAGGGTGCAGGCCAGTTTAGTGGAGTCTGCCACTAGCACAGTCAGTGTAGTCAGCTCAGCTATCCCCATTGAGACAGGGTGCAGGCCAGCTTAGTGGAGTCTGCCACTAGCACAGTCAGTGTAGTCAGCTCAGCTATCCCCATTGAGATAGGGTGCAGGCCAGCTTAGTGGAGTCTGCCACTAGCACAGTCAGTGTAGTCAGCTCAGCTATCCCCATTGGGATAGGGTGCAGGCCAGTTTAGTGGAGTCTGCCACTAGCACAGTCAGTGTAGTCAGCTCAGCTATCCCCATTGAGATAGGGTGCAGGCCAGCTTAGTGGAGTCTGCCACTAGCACAGTCAGTGTAGTCAGCTCAGCTATCCCCATTGAGATAGGGTGCAGGCCAGCTTAGTGGAGTCTGCCACTAGCAGAGTCAGTGTAGTCAGCTCAGCTATCCACATTGAGACAGGGTGCAGGCCAGTTTAGTGGAGTCTGCCACTAGCACAGTCAGTGTAGTCAGCTCAGCTATCCCCATTGAGACAGGGTGCAGGCCAGCTTAGTGGAGTCTGCCACTAGCACAGTCAGTGTAGTCAGCTCAGCTATCCACATTGAGACAGGGTGCAGGCCAGCTTAGTGGAGTCTGCCACTAGCTCAGTCAGTGTAGTCAGCTCAGCTATCCCCATTGAGATAGGGTGCAGGCCAGCTTAGTGGAGTCTGCCACTAGCACAGTCAGTGTAGTCAGCTCAGCTATCCCCATTGAGATAGGGTGCAGGCCAGCTTAGTGGAGTCTGCCACTAGCAGAGTCAGTGTAGTCAGCTCAGCTATCCCCATTGAGATAGGGTGCAGGCCAGCTTAGTGGAGTCTGCCACTAGCACAGTCAGTGTAGTCAGCTCAGCTATCCCCATTGGGATAGGGTGCAGGCCAGTTTAGTGGAGTCTGCCACTAGCACAGTCAGTGTAGTCAGCTCAGCTATCCCCATTGAGATAGGGTGCAGGCCAGCTTAGTGGAGTCTGCCACTAGCACAGTCAGTGTAGTCAGCTCAGCTATCCCCATTGAGATAGGGTGCAGGCCAGCTTAGTGGAGTCTGCCACTAGCAGAGTCAGTGTAGTCAGCTCAGCTATCCACATTGAGACAGGGTGCAGGCCAGTTTAGTGGAGTCTGCCACTAGCACAGTCAGTGTAGTCAGCTCAGCTATCCCCATTGAGACAGGGTGCAGGCCAGCTTAGTGGAGTCTGCCACTAGCACAGTCAGTGTAGTCAGCTCAGCTATCCAAATTGAGACAGGGTGCAGGCCAGCTTAGTGGAGTCTGCCACTAGCACAGCACTAAACTGTGTTTTTCTATATTGCACTTGTGATTTCATGGAAATGTAATATGTTAGTAATTTAATATGAATTTGGCACTCTGCAATTCAGCGGATGTTGACAAAAATGATCCGGCTAACGGGATTGGTGCATCAATAAGTTTAATGAAGACTCATCTCTTCAGTAGGTCCTAGGATTGGGTATAGTCTGGCCCAGGGGTGTGAATGTGAACAGCAAGGCACTGGAGTGATGAACCACCTTGGCTGTAGCCCTAGGACCATGCCTCAGGACTACCTGGCCTGATGACTCCTGGCTGTCCCCGTCCCCAGTCCACCTGGTCGTGCTGCTGATCCTGTTTCTGCTGTTCTACCTGCGGCTACGGAACCCTGACCTGTTCACCGGAATTGATATCCTTATCCCAGATCCCTCTCTCTCTCTCTCTCTCTCTCTCTCTCTCTCTTTCTCTGTCTCTGTCTCTGTCTCTCTCTCTCTGTATCTCTCTCTCTCTCTGTCTCTCTCAACCGCATCTGCTGTTC
Organism: Oncorhynchus masou masou; assembly: GCF_036934945.1. NCBI lineage: Eukaryota > Metazoa > Chordata > Actinopteri > Salmoniformes > Salmonidae > Oncorhynchus > Oncorhynchus masou. The sequence continues at coordinate 13,758 of NW_027010589.1, read as the reverse complement.
TGACCTCTGAATGTTCGGCTATGAAAAGCAAACTGTAATTTACTCCTGAGGTGAGTTGAACCTGTTGAACCTTCTATAAGCACTGTGATTATTATTTAACCCAGCTGGTCAACTATAAACATTTCAACATCTTGAAAAACGATCTGGCCTTAATGGCCATTTACTGTTATAATCTCCACCCGACACAGCCAGAAGAGGACTGGCCACCCCTCAGAGCCTGGTTCCTCTCTTTTCCTAGCTACTGTGCATCTAAGTCTGCATTGCTTGCTCTTTAAGGTTTTAGGCTGGGCAGCTTGTGACATCTGCAAACATCTGCAAACTAGCTCTCAAAATGTATCCTGATGTCGGCTAACTTAGCTAGCTAACATACATTCTGAGAAAACAACTCACATTAAGTGGTATGCTAGCTAGCTAGCAACATTTGGTGTTCAATGAGACTGAGAATTAGCTAACCAGAAAAGTAAAAGGCTCTGCATTTCAGGAATCACAAGGATGATCCCTACTCCTGATGTCAAATTATACTGAACAAAAAAAAATAGGTCCAATGTTTCATGAGCTGAAATAAAATATCTCAAAATTTTCCATACACACAAAACCTTATTTCTATCAAATGTTGTGCACAAATTTGCTTACATCCCTGTTAGGGAGCATTTATCCCTTGCCAAAATAATCCATCCACCTGAAAGGTGTGGCATATCAAAAGCTGATTAAACAGCATCACCATTACACAGGTGCACCTTGTGCTGGGAACAATAAAAGGCCACTCTACAATGTGAAGTTTTGTCACACAACACAATGCCATAGATGTCTCAAGTTTTGAGGGAGCCTGCAATTGGCATGCTGACTGCTGGAATGTCCATCACAGCTGTTGCCAGATAATTTAAAGTCTCCCCAGTGGGTGGGCAAGTCTCCCCAGTGGGTGGGCAAGTCTCCCCAGTGGGTGGGCCATTCTCCCCAGTGGGTGGGCCATTCTCCCCAGTGGGTGGGCCAGTCTCCCCAGTGGGTGGGCAAGTCTCCCCAGTGGGTGGGTCAGTCTCCCCAGTGGGTGGGTCAGTCTCCCCAGTGGGTGGGCCAGTCTCCCCAGTGGGTGGGCAAGTCTCCCCAGTGGGTGGGTCAGTCTCCCCAGTGGGTGGGCAAGTCTCCCCAGTGGGTGGGTCAGTCTCCCCAGTGGGTGGGCAAGTCTCCCCAGTGGGTGGGCAAGTCTCCCCAGTGGGTGGGCCAGTCTCCCCAGTGGGTGGGCCAGTCTCCCCAGTGGGTGGGCAAGTCTCCCCAGTGGGTGGGCCAGTCTCCCCAGTGGGTGGGCCAGTCTCCCCAGTGGGTGGGTCAGTCTCCCCAGTGGGTGGGCCAGTCTCCCCAGTGGGTGGGCCAGTCTCCCAAGAGAGTGGGCCAGTCTCCCCAGTGGGTGGGCCAGTCTCCCCAGTGGGTGGGCCAGTCTCCCAGTGGGTGGGCAAGTCTCCCCAGTGGGTGGGTCAGTCTCCCCAGTGGGTGGGCAAGTCTCCCCAGTGGGTGGGCCAGTCTCCCAGTGGGTGGGTCAGTCTCCCCAGTGGGTGGGCCAGTCTCCCCAGTGGGTGGGCCAGTCTCCCCAGTGGGTGGGCAAGTCTCCCCAGTGGGTGGGCCAGTCTCCCCAGTGGGTGGGCAAGTCTCCCCAGTGGGTGGGCAAGTCTCCCCAGTGGGTGGGCCAGTCTCCCCAGTGGGTGGGCCAGTCTCCCCAGTGGGTGGGTCAGTCTCCCCAGTGGGTGGGCCAGTCTCCCCAGTGGGTGGGCCAGTCTCCCCAGTGGGTGGGTCAGTCTCCCCAGTGGGTGGGCCAGTCTCCCCAGTGGGTGGGCCAGTCTCCCAAGAGAGTGGGCCAGTCTCCCCAGTGGGTGGGCAAGTCTCCCCAGTGGGTGGGCCAGTCTCCCCAGTGGGTGGGCAAGTCTCCCCAGTGGGTGGGTCAGTCTCCCCAGTGGGTGGGCAAGTCTCCCCAGTGGGTGGGCCAGTCTCCCAGTGGGTGGGTCAGTCTCCCCAGTGGGTGGGCCAGTCTCCCCAGTGGGTGGGCCAGTCTCCCCAGTGGGTGGGCAAGTCTCCCAGTGGGTGGGCCAGTCTCCCCAGTGGGTGGGCAAGTCTCCCCAGTGGGTGGGCAAGTCTCCCCAGTGGGTGGGCCAGTCTCCCAGTGGGTGGGCCAGTCTCCCCAGTGGGTGGGTCAGTCTCCCCAGTGGGTGGGCCAGTCTCCCCAGTGGGTGGGCCAGTCTCCCAAGAGAGTGGGCCAGTCTCCCCAGTGGGTGGGCCAGTCTCCCCAGTGGGTGGGCCAGTCTCCCCAGTGGGTGGGCAAGTCTCCCCAGTGGGTGGGTCAGTCTCCCCAGTGGGTGGGCAAGTCTCCCCAGTGGGTGGGCCAGTCTCCCCAGTGGGTGGGTCAGTCTCCCCAGTGGGTGGGCCAGTCTCCCCAGTGGGTGGGCCAGTCTCCCCAGTGGGTGGGCAAGTCTCCCCAGTGGGTGGGCCAGTCTCCCCAGTGGGTGGGCCAGTCTCCCCAGTGGGTGGGTCAGTCTCCCCAGTGGGTGGGCCAGTCTCCCCAGTGGGTGGGCCAGTCTCCCCAGTGGGTGGGCCAGTCTCCCCAGTGGGTGGGCCAGTCTCCCCAGTGGGTGGGCCAGTCTCCCCAGTGGGTGGGCCAGTCTCCCCAGTGGGTGGGCCAGTCTCCCCAGTGGGTGGGCCAGTCTCCCCAGTGGGTGGGCCAGTCTCCCCAGTGGGTGGGCCAGTCTCCCAAGAGAGTGGGCCAGTCTCCCCAGTGGGTGGGCCAGTCTCCCCAGTGGGTGGGCCAGTCTCCCCAGTGGGTGGGTCTATGCCCATGCTGCCTCCCAGCCCTGTCATGTGAAATCCATAGATTAGGGCCTAATGTAACTCAAAAAACTAGTGAAATGTGATTAAATGTGAAGATACAGTACAGTACTTATTTCTTGTTATTTGATAGCTACAGTTTTACTCTCTAATTTGAAATATAAATAATTTAACACGTCTGATCTGGATTTTCACTGCAGTGCCTTGCGGAAGTATTCACCCAAGTATTCATTCAGTATCATGTGATTTACAAAACATGCCCACCACTTTGAAGATGCAAGGTTTAATTTAGGATGATCCCAGATCTGTTCTTATACGGCAGGGGAAACCTATGGTAAACGCTGTGTGAAAGTGTATTGTCAATTGTATGGTCAAGACTATGGTAAAGACTATGTTAAAGACTATGGTAAAGGCTATGGTAAAGGGTATGGAAAAGGGTATGGTAAAGGGTATGGTAAATACTATGATAAGGGTATGGTAAAGACTATGATAAATGCTAAGGTAAAGGCTATAGTAAAGACTATGGTAAAGACTATGGTAAAGGCTATGGTAAAGGGTATGGTAAAGGTTATGGTAAAGGGTATGGTAAATACTATGGTAAAGGCTATGGTAAAGGGTATGGTAAATACTATGATAAAGGGTATGGTAAAGACTATGATAAATGCTAAGGTAAAGGCTATAGTAAAGGCTATGGTAAAGGCTATGGTAAAGGCTATGGTAAAGGCTATATTAAAGGCTATGGTAAAGGCTATGGTAAAGGCTATATTAAAGGCTATGGTAAAGGCTATAGTAAAGGCTATGGTAAAGGCTTTAGTAAAGACTACGGTAAAGGCTATAGTAAAGGCTATGGTAAATGCTATAGTAAAGGCTATGGTAAATGCTATAGTAAAGGCTATGGTAAAGGCTATAGTAAAGGCTATGGTAAAGGCTATAGTAAAGGCTATGGTAAAGGCTATAGTAAAGACTACGGTAAAGGCTATGGTAAAGGCTATAGTAAAGGCTATTGTAAAAGTTATGGTAAATACTATGGTAAAGGCTATAGTAAAGGCTATTGTAAAAGTTATGGTAAATACTATGGTAAAGGCTATAGTAAAGGCTATTGTAAAAGTTATGGTAAATACTATGGTAAAGGCTATAGTAAAGGCTATTGTAAAAGTTATGGTAAATACTATGGTAAAGGCTATGGTAAAGGGTATGGTAAATACTATGATAAAGGGTATGGTAAAGACTATGATAAATGCTAAGGTAAAGGCTATAGTAAAGGCTATGGTAAAGGCTATGGTAAAGGCTATGGTAAAGGCTATATTAAAGGCTATGGTAAAGGCTATGGTAAAGGCTATATTAAAGGCTATGGTAAAGGCTATAGTAAAGGCTATGGTAAAGGCTATAGTAAAGACTACGGTAAAGGCTATAGTAAAGGCTATGGTAAATGCTATAGTAAAGGCTATGGTAAATGCTATAGTAAAGGCTATGGTAAAGGCTATAGTAAAGGCTATGGTAAAGGCTATAGTAAAGGCTATGGTAAAGGCTATAGTAAAGACTACGGTAAAGGCTATGGTAAAGGCTATAGTAAAGGCTATTGTAAAAGTTATGGTAAATACTATGGTAAAGGCTATAGTAAAGGCTATTGTAAAAGTTATGGTAAATACTATGGTAAAGGCTATAGTAAAGGATATTGTAAAAGTTATGGTAAATACTATGGTAAAGGCTATAGTAAAGGCTATTGTAAAAGTTATGGTAAATACTATGGTAAAGGCTATAGTAAAGACTATTGTAAAGGTTATGGTAAATACTATGGTAAAGGCTATAGTAAAGGCTATGGTAAATGCTATAGTAAAGGCTATGGTAAAGGCTATAGTAAAGGCTATTGTAAAAGTTATGGTAAAGGCTGTGGTAAAGGCTATAGTAAAGACTATGGTAAATGCTATGGTGAAGACTATGGTAAAGACTATTGTAAAGGTTATGGTAAAGACTATGGTAAAGACTATTGTAAAGGTTATGGTAAATACTATGGTAAATACTATAGTAAAGGCTATTGTAAAAGTTATGGTAAATACTATGGTAAAGGCTATAGTAAAGACTATTGTAAAGGTTATGGTAAATACTATGGTAAAGGCTATAGTAAAGGCTATGGTAAATGCTATAGTAAAGGCTATGGTAAATGCTATAGTAAAGGCTATGGTAAATGCTATTGTAAAGGCTATGGTAAATGCTATAGTAAAGGCTATGGTAAAGGGTATGGTAAAGGGTATGGTAAAGGGTATAGTAAAGGCTATGGTAAAGGCTATAGTAAAGGCTATGGTAAAGGCTATAGTAAAGGCTATAGTAAAGGCTATAGTAAAGGCTATAGTAAAGGCTATGGTAAAGGGTATGGTAAAGGGTATAGTAAAGGCTATAGTAAAGGCTATGGTAAAGGGTATGGTAAAGGGTATAGTAAATACTATGGTAAAGGCTATGGTAAAGGCTATGGTAAATACTATGGTAAAGGCTATGGTAAAGGCTATGGTAAATACTATGGTAAAGTCTATGGTAAATACTATGGTAAATACTATGCTAAAGGCTATTGTAAAAGTTATGGTAAAGGCTGTGGTAAAGGCTATAGTAAAGGCTGTGGTAAAGGCTATAGTAAAGGGTATGGTAAAGGCTATGGTAAAGGGTATGGTAAAGGGTATAGTAAAGGCTATGGTAAAGGCTATGGTAAAGGCTAAGGTAAAGGGTATAGTAAAGGATAGAGAGATCCGCTACTCCCTCACATTAGCTTGGCTAACAGGAACTAGAGAGATCAGTTACTTCCTCACATTAGCATGGCTAATAGGAACTAGAGAGATCAGTTACTCCCTCACTAGCATGGCTAACAGGAATTAGAGAGATCAGTTACTCCCTCACATTAGCATGGCTAATAGGAACTAGAAATATTAGTTACTCCCTCACATTAGCATGGCTAATAGGAACTAGAGAGATCAGTTACTCCCTCACATTAGCATGGCTAATAGGAACTAGAGAGATCAGTTACTCCCTCACTGGCATGGCTAATAGGAACTAGAGAGATCAGTTACTCCCTCACATTAGCATGGCTAATAGGAACTTGAGAGATCCGTTACTCCCTCACATTAGCATGGCTAATAGGAACTAGAGAGATCAGTTACTCCCTCACATTAGCATAGCTAATAGGAATTAGAGAGATCAGTTACTCCCTCACTAGCATGGCTAATTGGAACTAGACAGATCCGTTACTCCCTCACATTAGCATGGCTAATAGGAACTCGAGAGATCAGTTACTCCCTCACACTAGCATGGCTAATAGGAACTAGATAGATCAGTTACTCCCTCACTAGCATGGCCAATAGGAACTAGAGAGAGAGAGCAGAGAGAGAGAGAGAGAAAGAAGAGAGAGAGAGAGAGAGAGAGAGAGAGAAAGAAGAGAGAGAGAGAGAGAGAGAGAGAGATTGGAGAGAGAGTGGAAAGAGAGAGATATAGACACAGAGACAGAGAGGAAGAGAGAGAGAGAGAGAGAGAGAGAGAGAGAGAGAGAGAGAGAGAGATTGGAGAGAGAGAGAGAGAGGGGGGGGGACAGAGAGAGAGAGAGAGGGGGGGGACAGAGAGAGAGAGAGAGAGGGGGACAGAGAGAGAGACAGAGAGAGAGAGAGAAGAGAGAAAGAATAGAGAGAGAGTGGAAAAAGGGAGAGAGAGAGATATTTTCTTTGCCAGTTTAAAGCTAAAGGTAATCTAAATGGAAATCTCTGGCCTACCAGAGAAAGTATTTCTGCAACACCTCCAGCTACAGTATACGTCCAACTCAAACGGCACCCTATTCCCTGTATCGTGCTCTACTTTTGAACAGAGCAATGTGGGCCTTGGTCAAAAGTACTACACTACATAGGGAATAGGGTGTGATTTGGACGTACCCTACCCTTAGGGGATATGCACTAAATAGACTGTTTTATCTCTCAGACAGTATAATGAGTCTCTCATTGCTGTTAAGGTTACTTCTAAAAAGTCTTACATTATACAAGGCAATTACAATCATGTGTTCTCCTGACTGGACAAAATACTCCAATAGAAATGAATACGGTGTAAAATGAAATATCAATGAAAAGGACAGTGGTGATGAACTAGAGACTTATTGCTACCTTGTCAAAGACTTGGTCAAAACATTTTGCCACATTATTCAGTCAAGTGATCCACATAGGCACTTGTTTAAGAGTTCACTGTTCATATTCATAAATTAATCTCGATTGATGAATGCTCCTAATTTAGTAGGTTAACATTTTCAACCTCGTGAGAAGTGAAATATGAATAGTATCTCAGAACTGCATACTATCGAATAGGGTAACAGAACACAAGGAAGGTCAAGATGATACAGATTTACTGCTCACTAGTCAAAACAGGCTAAAACAGGTCAAAACAGGCTAAAACAGGTCTAAACGTGGAAGAATAAAACTCTAGTGAATAATGTAGAAGTGGCCAGTCTAGTCTCTGAGTAATGTAGAAGTGGACAGTCTAGTCTCTGAGTAATGTAGGAGTGGACAGTCTAGTCTCTGAGTAATGTAGAAGTGGACAGTCTAGTCTCTGAGTAATGTAGAAGTGGACAGTCTAGTCTCTGAGTAATGTAGAAGTGGACAGTCTAGTCTTTGAGTAATGTAGGAGTGGACAGTCTAGTCTCTGAGTAATGTAGGAGTGGACAGTCTAGTCTCTGAGTAATGTAGGAGTGGACAGTCTAGTCTCTGAGTAACGTAGGAGTGGACAGTCTAGTCTCTGAGTAATGTAGGAGTGGACAGTCTAGTCTATGAGTAATGTAGACGTGGACAGTCTAGCCTCTGAGTAATGTAGAAGTGGCCAGTCTAGTCTCTGAGTAATGTAGAAGTGGCCAGTCTAGTCTCTGAGTAATGTAGAAGTGGACAGTCTAGTCTCTGAGTAATGTAGGAGTGGACAGTCTAGTCTCTGAGTAATGTAGAAGTGGACAGTCTAGTCTCTGAGTAATGTAGGAGTGGACAGTCTAGTCTCTGAGTAATGTAGGAGTGGACAGTCTAGTCTATGAGTAGTGTAGAAGTGGACAGTCTAGTCTCTGAGTAATGTAGGAGTGGACAGTCTAGTCTCTGAGTAATGTAGAAGTGGACAGTCTAGTCTCTGAGTAATGTAGAAGTGGACAGTCTAGTCTTTGAGTAATGTAGGAGTGGACAGTCTAGTCTCTGAGTAATGTAGGAGTGGACAGTCTAGTCTCTGAGTAATGTAGGAGTGGACAGTCTAGTCTCTGAGTAATGTAGGAGTGGACAGTCTAGTCTATGAGTAATGTAGAAGTGGACAGTCTAGCCTCTGAGTAATGTAGTAGTGGACAGTCTAGCCTCTGAGTAATGTAGAAGTGGCAAGTCTAGTCTCTGAGTAATGTAGGAGTGGACAGTCTAGTCTCTGAGTAATGTAGGAGTGGACAGTCTAGTCTATGAGTAGTGTAGAAGTGGACAGTCTAGCCTCTGAGTAATGTAGAAGTGGACAGTCTAGTCTCTGAGTAATGTAGGAGTGGACAGTCTAGTCTCTGAGTAATGTAGAAGTGGACAGTCTAGTCTCTGAGTAATGTAGAAGTGGCCAGTCTAGTCTCTGAGTAATGTAGAAGTGGACAGTCTAGTCTCTGAGTAATGTAGGAGTGGACAGTATAGTCTCTGAGTATTGTAGAAGTGGACAGTCTAGTCTATGAGTAATGTAGAAGTGGACAGTCTAGTCTCTGAGTAATGTAGAAGTGGACAGTCTAGTCTCTGAGTAATGTAGAAGTGGACAGTCTAGTCTCTGAGTAATGTAGGAGTGGACAGTCTAGTCTCTGAGTAATGTAGAAGTGGACAGTCTAGTCTCTGAGTAATGTAGAAGTGGCCAGTCTAGTCTCTGAGTAATGTAGGAGTGGACAGTCTAGTCTCTGAGTAATGTAGAAGTGGCCAGTCTAGTCTCTGAGTAATGTAGGAGTGGACAGTCTAGTCTATGAGTAATGTAGAAGTGGACAGTCTAGCCTCTGAGTAATGTAGTAGTGGACAGTCTAGCCTCTGAGTAATGTAGAAGTGGCAAGTCTAGTCTCTGAGTAATGTAGGAGTGGACAGTCTAGTCTCTGAGTAATGTAGGAGTGGACAGTCTAGTCTATGAGTAGTGTAGAAGTGGACAGTCTAGCCTCTGAGTAATGTAGAAGTGGACAGTCTAGTCTCTGAGTAATGTAGGAGTGGACAGTCTAGTCTCTGAGTAATGTAGAAGTGGACAGTCTAGTCTCTGAGTAATGTAGAAGTGGCCAGTCTAGTCTCTGAGTAATGTAGAAGTGGACAGTCTAGTCTCTGAGTAATGTAGGAGTGGACAGTATAGTCTCTGAGTATTGTAGAAGTGGACAGTCTAGTCTATGAGTAATGTAGAAGTGGACAGTCTAGTCTCTGAGTAATGTAGGAGTGGACAGTCTAGTCTCTGAGTAATGTAGAAGTGGACAGTCTAGTCTCTGAGTAATGTAGAAGTGGACAGTCTAGTCTCTGAGTAATGTAGGAGTGGACAGTCTAGTCTCTGAGTAATGTAGAAGTGGACAGTCTAGTCTCTGAGTAATGTAGAAGTGGCCAGTCTAGTCTCTGAGTAATGTAGGAGTGGACAGTCTAGTCTCTGAGTAATGTAGAAGTGGCCAGTCTAGTCTCTGAGTAATGTAGGAGTGGACAGTCTAGTCTCTGAGCAATGTAGAAGTGGACAGTCTAGTCTCTGAGTAATGTAGAAGTGGACAGTCTAGTCTCTGAGTAATGTAGAAGTGGACAGTCTAGTCTCTGAGTAATGTAGAAGTGGACAGTCTAGTCTCTGAGTAATGTAGGAGTGGACAGTCTAGTCTCTGAGTAATGTAGAAGTGGCCAGTCTAGTCTCTGAGTAATGTAGGAGTGGACAGTCTAGTCTCTGAGTAATGTAGAAGTGGCCAGTCTAGTCTCTGAGTAATGTAGAAGTGATTAATATAAACCTGACACCATAACTATATAATAAACCTGAACTATAACCCTGACTCCATAACTATATAATAAACCTGAACTATAACCCTGACTCCATAACTATATAATAAACCTGAACTATAAACCTGACTCCATAACTATATAATAAACCTGAACTATAACCCTGACTCCATAACTATATAATAAACCTGAACTATAACCCTGACTCCATAACTATATAATAAACCTGAACTATAACCCTGACTCCATAACTATATAATAAACCTGAACTATAACCCTGACTCCATAACTATATAATAAACCTGAACTATAAACCTGACTCCATAACTATATAATAAACCTGAACTATAAACCTGACTCCATAACTATATAATAAACCTGAACTATAAACCTGACTCCATAACTATATAATAAACCTGAACTATAAACCTGACACCATAACTATATAATAAACCTGAACTATAACCCTGACTCCATAACTATATAATAAACCTGACTCCATAACTATATAATAAACCTGAACTATAACCCTGACTCCATAACTATATAATAAACCTGACTCCATAACTATATAATAAACCTGACTCCATAACTATATAATAAACCTGAACTATAAACCTGACTCCATAACTATATAATAAACCTGAACTATAACCCTGACTCCATAACTATATAATAAACCTGAACTATAAACCTGACTCCATAACTATATAATAAACCTGAACTATAACCCTGACTCCATAACTATATAATAAACCTGAACTATAAACCTGACTCCATCACTATATAATAAACCTGAACTATAACCCTGACACCATAACTATATAATAAACCTGAACTATAACCCTGACTCCATAACTATATAATAAACCTGAACTATAAACCTGACTCCATAACTATATAATAAACCTGAACTATAACCCTGACTCCATAACTATATAATAAACCTGAACAATAAACCTGACACCATAACTATATAATAAACCTGAACTATAAACCTGACTCCATAACTATATAATAAACCTGACTCCATAACTATATAATAAACCTGAACTATAAACCTGACTCCATAACTATATAATAAACCTGAACTATAACCCTGACTCCATAACTATATAATAAACCTGAACAATAAACCTGACACCATACCTATATAATAAACCTGAACTATAACCCTGACTCCATAACTATATAATAAACCTGACTCCATAACTATATAATAAACCTGACACCATAACTATATAATAAACCTGAGCTATAAACCTGACTCCATAACTATATAATAAACCTGACTCCATAACTATATAATAAACCTGAACTATAACCCTGACTCCATAACTATATAATAAACCTGAACAATAACCCTGACTCCATAACTATATAATAAACCTGAACTATAACCCTGACTCCATAACTATATAATAAACCTGACTCCATAACTATATAATAAACCTGACTCCATAACTATATAATAACCCTGACTCCATAACTATATAATAAACCTGAACTATAACCCTGACTCCATAACTATATAATAAACCTGAACTATAAACCTGACTCCATAACTATATAATAAACCTGACTCCATAACTATATAATAAACCTGAACTATAAACCTGACTCCATCACTATATAATAAACCTGAACTATAACCCTGACTCCATAACTATATAATAAACATGAACTATAACCCTGACTCCATAACTATATAATAAACCTGAACTATAACCCTGACTCCATAACTATATAATAAACCTGAACTATAACACTGACTCCATAACTATATAATAAACCTGAACTATAACCCTGACTCCATAACTATATAATAAACCTGAACTATAAACCTGACTCCATAACTATATAATAAACCTGAACTATAACCCTGACTCCATAACTATATAATATACCTGACACCATAACTATATAATAAACCTGAACTATAACCCTGACTCCATAACTATATAATAAACCTGACTCCATAACTATATAATAAACCTGAACTATAACCCTGACTCCATAACTATATAATAAACATGAACTATAACCATGACTCCATAACTATATAATAAACCTGAACTATAACCCTGACTCCATAACTATATAATAAACCTGTTTTCATGTGGTGAAAGAGAGTCGGACCAAAATGCAGCGTGTCCATGTTTAATGAACAAAGCGTAACACGAATCTAAATACAAATACTACAAAACAAAGAATGTAATTAACGTAACGAAAACCGAAACAGCCTATACTTGTGTAAACTAACACAGAGACAGGAACAAGGACACTAAGGACAATCACCCATGAAACACACAAAGAATATGGCTGCCTGAATATGGTTCCCAATCAGAGACAACGATAATCACCTGACTCTGATTGAGAACCGCCTCAGGCAGCCATAGACTAACGCTAGACATCCCACAAAACCCCAAGACAAAAACACACCACAATAACTATATGATAAACCTGAACTATAAACCTGACTCCGTAAACGGAACGGTTGGTTTCAGGTTGGTTTCAGGTTCAGGTTCAAGTTGCCGAACCGTACATTTGTTGTAAATCATTTAATGGCGGATAAAGTTTGTTTCCAGGGCTCTAGTCAAAAGCACTAAATAGGGATTAAGGTGTCATTTGATTCACATTCATTCTGGCAAAGTGACTGATGTGGTCACATCACATACACATGCTATCACCCATTGACACACATGCAGTGCGAGAGTAATGACAGACTCATAATGACAGGTTCATAATGACAGGTTCATAATGACAGGTTCATAATGACAGGTTCATAATGACAGGTTCGTAATGACAGGTTCATAATGACAGGTTCATAATGACAGGTTCATAATGACAGGTTCGTAATGACAGGTTCGTAATGACAGGTTCGTAATGACAGGTTCATAATGACAGGTTCGTAATGACAGGTTCGTAATGACAGGTTCGTAATGACAGGTTCGTAATGACAGGTTCATAATGACAGGTTCATAATGACAGGTTCGTAATGACAGGTTCGTAACTGTTACTGTGACCAACAACATCACATCTGGCCCGAGAGCATCTGTAGTGATTTCCTTCAGAAGGGTTGCATCTCAAACGGTACCCTATTGACCCATAGTGCTTTGGTCAAAACTATTCCAAGAATTAAAGAATATGGTGCCATTTTGGACTCAGTGAGACTGGCTCGTAGCATTCTGACTCAAAGCACTCAGCCCTCAGCTTTCTACGAAGGCATACTTTGACGGATTACCACACTGAGATATTCACTCACACAAGCTTAGTCTGAAATCCATTTTAAAAAGCGAATTGAATTACTCACATATAACATTCACAATGAACTCTGTAAAAAAAAAAAAATCTCCACAGACTGAGCGATGTTTAAAAAAGGCCAAGAGAATCCTGTGCTTCTGAAAGTTAAACTTGTTCTTTGCTCATCCTGTTTTATTAATACAGATATATTTCCCACCTCACTCTGCTCTCTTTCACCAGGAAATCCATTCACGCCTGAATGTCTCCTAGAAAACGTCCTCTTGCTCCGGATGCCTCCCATGGTGCCAGTAAGATGACAGTTAAGAAAAACAGAATGTTTTCAAGAGACGGAGTCACACTGACACAAGATCTTCCATTAAGCTGTAAATTCAATGAAAACTAGAGAGGAGGCATCACTTGAGAACATTATGAATATCTCACAGGAATTAACTCTTTTTTAAATAAATGTCTCATGAAAATTGTAAAGTTCGACATGACATTTTTTATTTTACTTCTCCCTGTCAAAATGATCAATACCACAATAAATACCATTGAAAAAGATAATCTATTTGACTGTGTGCCAAAAAAACAAAAACACTATCAATGCCCTTCTCAACGACTATAAAATGGAACCCATCTTTAGGCCAACTGGCAGTATTAATGTAGTTGAATGAATCTATCAATGCCCTTCTCAACGACTATAAAATGGAACCCATCTTTAGGCCAACTGGCAGTATTAATGTAGTTGAATGAATCTATCAAT
>NW_027010588.1:27500-30388 GCF_036934945.1 Oncorhynchus masou masou | reverse complement strand
AATCTCTCTCCTGGACAGACATGATGATACATTACTAACAAATCTCTCTCTCTCCTGGACAGACATGATGATACATTACTAACAAATCTCTCTCTCTCCTGGACAGACATGATGATACATTACTAACAAATCTCTCTCTCTCCTGGACAGACATGATGATACATTACTAACAGACCTCTCTCTCCTGGACAGACATGGTGATACATTACTAACAGACCTCTCTCTCTCTCCTGGACAGACATGATGATACATTACTAACAAATCTCTCTCTCTCCTGGACAGACATGATGATACATTACTAACAGACCTCTCCCTCCTGGACAGACATGGTGATACATTACTAACAGACCTCTCTCTCTCCTGGACAGACATGATGATACATTACTAACAGACCTCTCCCTCCTGGACAGACATGATGATACATTACTAACAGATCTCTCTCTCTCTCTCCTGGACAGACATGGTGATACATTACTAACAGACATCTCTCTCTCCTGGACAGACATGATGATACATTACTAACAGACCTCTCTCTCTCCTGGACAGACATGATGATACATTACTAACAGACCCCTCTCTCTCCTGGACAGACATGATGATACATTACTAACAGACCTCTCCCTCCTGGACAGACATGATGATACATTACTAACAGACCCCTCTCTCTCCTGGACAGACATGATGATACATTACTAACAGACCCCCCTCTCTCTCTCCTGGACAGACATGATGATACATTACTAACAGACCCCTCTCTCTCCTGGACAGACATGATGATACATTACTAACAGACCCCTCTCTCTCCTGGACAGACATGATGATACATTACTAACTGGATGTAAGTAAGTCTTACTTGATTTCCCGTTTGTGTGCTCGTTGTAATCATCATCACCGACGGCAACCTTCTCATACTTGCCGTGAGCCATCATCACAAATTTGTACTTTTTACCAGAGGAAGCTCCCTAGAAAAGAGTTCAATATTGCAGTGAAAAAAATATTCTATCTATAATTTGTACAATTGCAGGCATGTATCATTTCAATGTATTATTTTAAGCACCGATTATATTCAAACGTTACATACACCTTTGTGTTGACAGCTGTTTGTGTTTAATATAATCCACCAATTGAATAACAGACCTCATAATGTGCACTCAGAAAGTATCCAGACCTCTTGACTTTTTCCACATTTTGTTACATTACAGCCTTATTCTAAAATTGATTAAATTGCCCCCCCCCGTGGGAGCAAGGGACCTTATATAGACAGGTGTGTACCTTTACAAATCATGTCCAATCGGTTTAATTTACCATACAGGTGGACTCCAATCAAGTTGCGGAAACATCTCAAGGATGATCAATGGAACCAGGATGCACATGGGCTTCACTTCGAGTCTCATTGCAAAGGGTCTGAATACTTATGGAAATAAGGTATTTCTGTTTTTTGTATTTTTAATACATTTGCAAATCATAAGGCTGTAATGTAACAACATTTTGAAAAATCTATCTGGCTCAGAATATTTTCCAAATGCACTGTATATATATATATTTTTTTACCTTTATTTTACTAGGCAAGTCAGTTAAGAACAAATTCTTATATTCAATGATGGGCTAGGAACAGTGGGTTAACTGCCTGTTCAGGGGCAGAACGACAGATTTTGTACCTTGTCAGCTCAGGAATTTGAACTTGCAACCTTTTGGTTACTAGTCCAATGCTCTAACCACTAGGCTACACTGCCACCCCTATATATTATATAGTTTAATGAATGAATGGATTTGTTAATTGGATTTAAGCCTACACTACCTTCCCTGCTCTCCCAGACGGGGAAGAGTCTCCTAGATTCTCCCAGAGGTTCTTCTTGCTCAGAACATCACCGGCCTTCACCTCCTGGCAGAACAAACACACATGAACCATTAGAGAAGATAAACACATCAACACGCTAATACCCTTCTGTCTCTCTTGTGCTTTACGATGTTATCAACACAAATATATCGACCCAAAAAATATGAACACGAACAGATAGCGGAAATAAATCTTATTCAAGCTACCGCAGATAATATTGTGTCGTGAATGTAGATACAGAGGCTTCTGTATCAATCAGGAGAGAGAGAGGTGGGGTTTGATTATTACTCTGCTATACTAACATCCCCCCAAGGGGGCAGCGTTCCATAGAAACAGTAGAACAAGAGAGGTGGGGTTTGATTATTACTCTGCTATACTAACACCCCCCCACAGGGGGCAGCGTTCCATAGAAACAGTAGAACAAGAGGGGCGGGGTTTGATTATTACACTGCTATACTAACATCCCCCACAGGGGGCAGCGTTCCATAGAAACAGTAGAACAAGAGAGGTGGGGTTTGATTATTACACTGCTATACTAACATCCCCCCAAGGGGGCAGCGTTCCATAGAAACAGTAGAATCACCAGACAGGATATATCCTGGGAAATACAATATGACAATAAGTGTCTGCCTTTCATTGATAAAGTAGACCTACATATGAGACTGATGTTAAAGACATAGGGGTGTAATATATTCACATATATGTTAGATATGACTGATGATAAAGACATGTAATATATTCACATATATGTTAGATATGACTGATGATAAAGACATAGGGGTGTAATATATTCACATATATGTTAGATATGAAGGAAAGATGAAGACCCATTTCCATAGAGAAGGGGAAGAGGGGAAACGGAGAACAGTTACCTTGAAGAAGGGACAGATTAGAATGTACCGGAGATGTAGGAAGACAGTTGAAAACTGAGAAGGAGAAGAAGAAGAAGAAGAAGAAGAAGAAGAAGAAGAAGAAGAAGGAGAAGAAGGAGGAGGAGGAGACGAAGAAGAAGAAGAAGGAGGAGAAGGAGAAGGAGGAGAAGGAGGAGAAG
>NW_027010588.1:20000-22500 GCF_036934945.1 Oncorhynchus masou masou | reverse complement strand
TGTATAGTATAGTACAGTAAAAGCATGCTAAAGTATAGTAAAGTATAGTAAGGTATAGTAAAGCATAGTAAAGTATAGTAAAGTATAGTAAAGCACGCTAAAGTATAGTAAAGTATAGTAAAGTATAGTAAAGCATAGTAAAGTATAGTAAAGTACAGTGTAGTAATGTATAGTATAGAACAGTAAAAGCATGCTAAAGTATAGTAAAGTATAGTAAAGTATAGTAAAGTATAGTAAAGCACTCTAAAGTATAGTAAAGTATAGTAAAGCATAGTAAAGTATCGTAAAGTATAGTAAAGCATAGTAAAGTTTAGTAAAGTATAGTAAAGCATGCTAAAGTATAGTAAAGTATAGTAATGTATAGTATAGTACAGTAAACGCATGCTAAAGTATAGTAAAGTATAGTAAAGTATAGTAAAGCCCACTAAAGTATAGTAAAGTATAGTAAAGTATAGTAAAGCACGCTAAAGTATAGTAAAGCACAGTAAAGTATAGAAAAGTATAGTAAAGCACGCTAAAGTATAGTAAAGTATAGTAAAGTATAGTAAAGTATAGTAAAGTACAGTAAAGTACAGTAGAGTATAGTAAAGTACAGTAAAGTATAGTAAAGTATAGTAAAGTATAGTAAAGCATAATGAAGTATCGTAAGGTATAGCATAGTAAAGTATATTAAAGCATAGTACAGTTTTGTTAAGTATAGTAAGGTATAGTATAGTATTGAAAAGCATGGTAAGGTATAGTACAGTATTGTAAAGTATAGTAAAGTACAGCATAGTATACCTCTATGGCATGAGTGTACTGTTCCAGCCTGTTGTCGATCTTGGAGATGGGGATGGGAGGCTGGGTCTTCTTGATGCTGTTGCTGTTTTAAAACAAGACATATTATTCCATGAACATCATTTTTCATAGTACTCTGAGGTAGAGGTTAGGGTTGATAGTACTCTGAGGTAGAGGTTAGGGTTGATAGTACTCTGAGGTAGAGGTTAGGGTTGATAGTACTCTGAGGTAGAGGTTATTGATAGTTCTCTGAGGTAGAGGTTAGGGTTGATAGTACTCTGAGGTAGGGTTAGGGTTGGGGTTGATAGTACCTGAGGTAGAGGTTAGGGTTGATAGTACTCTGAGGTAGGGTTAGGGTTGGGGTTGATAGTACTCTGAGGTAGAGGTTAGGGTTGATAGTACTTGAGGTAGGGTTAGGGTTGATAGTACTTGAGGTAGAGGTTAGGGTTGATAGTACTCTGAGGTAGGGTTAGGGCTGGGGTTGATAGTACCTGGGTAGGGTTAGGGTTAGGGTTGATAGTACCTGAGGTAGGGTTAGGGTTGATAGTACTCTGAGGTAGGGTTAGGGTTGGGGTTGATAGTACTCTGAGGTAGGGTTAGGGTTGATAGTACCTGAGGTAGGGTTAGGGTTAGGGTTGATAGTACTCTGAGGTAGAGGTTAGGCTTGATAGGTACTCTGAGGTAGGGTTAGGGTTAGGGTTGATAGTACTCTGAGGTAGGGTTAGGGTTGATAGTACTCTGAGGTAGGGTTAGGGTTAGGTTGATAGTACTCTGAGGTAGGGTTAGGTTGATAGTACTTGAGGTAGGGTTAGGGTTAGGATTGATAATACCTGAGGTAGAGGTTAGGGTTGATAGTACTCTGAGGTAGGGTTAGGGTTAGGTTGATAGTATTCTGAGGTAGGGTTAGGTTAGGGGTTGATAGTACTCTGAGGTAGGGGTTAGGTTGATAGTACTCTGAGGTAGGGTTAGGATTGATAGTACTCTGAGGTAGGGTTAGGGTTAGGCTGATAGTACTCTGAGATAGGGTTAGGGTTGATAGTACTCTGAGGTAGGGTTAGGGGGTTGATAGTACTCTGAGGTAGGGTTAGGGTTGATAGTACTCTGAGGTAGGGTTAGGGTTGATAGTACTCTGAGGTAGAGGTTAGGTTGATAGTACCTGGAGGTGGGGTTAGGGTTGATAAAGTACCTGAGGTAGGGTTAGGGTTGATAGTACTCTGAGGTAGGGTTAGGGTTGATAGTACTCTGAGGTAGGGTTAGGTTAGGGGTTGATAGTACTTGAGGTAGGGTTAGGGTTAGGGTTGATAGTACTCTGAGATAGGGTTAGGGTTGATAGTACTCTGAGGTAGGGTTAGGGTTGATAGTACTCTGAGGTAGGGTTAGGGTTAGGTTGATAGTATTCTGAGGTAGGGTTAGGGTTAGGGTTGATAGTACTCTGAGGTAGGGTTAGGGTAGTATATATTCATTGGTAAGTAAAGGTATAGCTCATTCTTAAGACATCTAATGAATCCACACCCTTGATGGCTATGTTGGGTATAGCGAAGGATTCCTGTGGGTCTAGTCTAAAGTGATGGTGGACTTATACCCCTATGCTCCTCTTCAAGTCAACCTGAAACCGTTTCAACACTTTGTCTGACCCCAGGCCTCCTGCACGCTACAAGAATTACTCTTGCTTCAGGCAAGTGTGGTTTAACCCAACCAGCTCCATTTACATTTGCTATAGCAC
>NW_027010588.1:0-15000 GCF_036934945.1 Oncorhynchus masou masou | reverse complement strand
ACACATGATAATATATAAGGTCAATAATCTGATAGATACGTACAGTGAGAGGAACACTTTTCGACGGTCGAAATGGTGTCTTTTCCTAATAGTTGGCTAATAATCTTTGTGTTTTGTCCGAATTGATTTTAGAGGAAAATATCTTTGTTTGTAATTTTTTTTTCATTGAAACCTTTATTAAACGAGGCAAGTCAGTTAAAGAATAAATTCTATTTACAGTGACGGCCTACACCGGCCAAACCCAAACTTGGACGACGCTGGGCCAATTGTGCACCGCCCCCATGGGACTCCCAATCATGGCTGGTTGTGATGCAGCCTGGAATCAAACCAGGGTGTCTGTAGTGACGCCTCAAGCACTGACATGCAGTGTTTTAGACCGCAGCTCCTCTCCTACTTGTAATAGAAGTATTACTAGTGTTGTACTGGTTTAACAGAAGCACAGAAAACATTGGATTGAGTGAGTCACGTCATTGGTTATGACTCAACAGTTGGCACATTAGCAAGGTTGCTATTGAGCAATGCAAACGTGTGTTACATCCTATTTAGCTGTGAGCCAGAAAAGAAAGTTATGCTTTCCCATAAAGACATGAATTAACCCATGAAGACATGAATTAACCCATGAAGACATGAATTAACCCATGAAGACATGAATTAACCATTAAGACATGAATTAACCCATGAAGACATGAATAACCCATGAAGACATGAATTAACCCATGAAGACATGAATTAACCCATGAAGACATGAATTAACCCATGAAGACATGAATTAGCCGATGAAGACATGAATTAACCCATGAAGACATGAATTAACCCATGAAGACATGAATTAACCCATGAAGACATGAATTAGCCCATGAAGACATGAATTAGCCCATGAAGACATGAATTAGCCCATGAAGACATTAATTAGCCCATGAATACATTAATTAACCCATGAAGACATGAATTAACCCATGAAGAATGAATTAAACATGAAGACATGTATTAACCCATGAAGACATGAATTAACCCATGAAGACATGACTTAACCCATGAAGACATGAATTAACCATGAAGACATGAATTAACCCATGAAGACATGAATTAACCCATAAAGACATGAATTAACCCATGAAGACATGAATTAACCCATGAAGACATGAATTAACCCATTGAATTAACCCATGAAGACATGAATTAACCCATAAAGACATGAATTAACCCATGAAGACATGAATTAACCCATGAAGACATGAATTAACCCATAAAGACATGAATTAACCCATGAAGACATGAATTAACCCATGACGGTCCGTGAAGTGTTGGAGTGTTTAAGGAAAGTTGACCACATGCAGCTACACATAGCACAACACAACAGCTGTCCCCAATGGAACCCTATCTGGCACCCTGTGGGTCATGGTCAACGGTAGTGCACTATAAAGGGAATAGGTTCCATTTGGAAGGCACACAAAGGCTCTGTTCCAGTATCCATAGTAACATAGTTCTTAGAATAAAGCAGAGTATTGGGGGCGGATTCTAAGAGGTAGACTAGTATGGACGTTAGAACACAGCCTAAAACTCTCAGCCTAAAACTCTCTAAATGCTTTCAACACAGGAAGGTGAAAAGCATTTCTTCACACTTATTCAAAAAACATCAAGGTGAAGAAATATAGGATGATGTGTCAACATGACATGCAAGAGGTGGAGAGGTGGTGTGGGGGTGTGATGACACCCGTGAGAGAAGAAAATGTAGAGAAGTGATCCTGTAGTCAACATTGTCTTTTGTGTTTCTACGATAAGATTGAGAAAACAAACTGTTTTGCTCATCAAAAGAGTTGATTTGAAAGAATGTTATATGTAGTAGTTAGTAAACAAAAGTGTCTTCAGACTAGAAGGTTTGTTTCAAATCTGACATGTTCTTTTTGTCTGAGAAGGAGTGTTGAAAACATTTTCTGAAAGCAAATGAACCAAGTCAAGAAACAGAACCCAAAGGAAGCCAGTGTGAATAGTCATACCGACATCAAACTCTAAGTAGAGACTCATGTTACCTGTCATACCACCAAAGACCATACAGGACTCTCACTTCACATCACAGAGCCAACACAGTTATATCCATCCACACGCTGCACTGACAGACAGTCGACAACTTACTGGGTAAAACAGAAGGAGGAGTTTCTGGTAGGATGGCATGGCAGAGGGAACAGAACACAGTGGTAGACATCCTACATCAAGCACTGTGTAACACCGTGTGAGTCGGCATGGCAGAGGGAACAGAACACAGTGGCAGACATCCTACATCAAGCACTGTGTAACACCGTGTGAGTCGGCATGGCAGAGGGACCAGAACACAGTGGCAGACATCCTACATCAAGCACTGTGTAACACCGTGTGAGTCGGCATGGCAGAGTGAACAGAAAGGGGGCAGACATCCTACATCAAGCACTGTGTAACACCGTGTGAGTCGGCATGGCAGAGTGAACAGAAAGGGGGCAGACATCCTACATCAAGCACTGTGTAACACCGTGTGAGTCGGCATGGCAGAGTGAACAGAAAGGGGGCAGACATCCTACATCAAGCACTGTGTAACACCGTGTGAGTCGGCATGGCAGAGGGACCAGAACACAGTGGCAGACATCCTACATCAAGCACTGTGTAACACCGTGTGAGTCGGCATGGCAGAGTGAACAGAAAGGGGGCAGACATCCTACATCAAGCACTGTGTAACACCATGTGAGTCGGCATGGCAGAGGGAACAGAACACAGTGGCAGACATCCTACATCAAGCACTGTGTAACACCGTGTGAGTCGGCATGGCAGAGGGACCAGAAAGGGGGCAGACATCCTACATCAAGCACTGTGTAACACCGTGTGAGTCGGCATGGCAGAGGGACCAGAACACAGTGGCAGACATCCTACATCAAGCACTGTGTAACACCGTGTGAGTCGGCATGGCAGAGGGAACAGAACACAGTGGCAGACATCCTACATCAAGCACTGTGTAACACCGTGTGAGTCGGCATGGCAGAGGGACCAGAACACAGTGGCAGACATCCTACATCAAGCACTGTGTAACACCGTGTGAGTCGGCATGGCAGAGGGACCAGAACACAGTGGCAGACATCCTACATCAAGCACTGTGTAACACCGTGTGAGTCGGCATGGCAGAGGGACCAGAACACAGTGGCAGACATCCTACATCAAGCACTGTGTAACACCGTGTGAGTCGGCATGGCAGAGGGACCAGAACACAGTGGCAGACATCCTACATCAAGCACTGTGTAACACCGTGTGAGTCGGCATGGCAGAGGGAACAGAACACAGTGGCAGACATCCTACATCAAGCACTGTGTAACACCGTGTGAGTCGGCATGGCAGAGGGAACAGAACACAGTGGCAGACATCCTACATCAAGCACTGTGTAACACCGTGTGAGTCGGCATGGCAGAGGGAACAGAAAGGGGCAGACATCCTACATCAAGCACTGTGTAACACCGTGTGAGTCGGCATGGCAGAGGGACCAGAACACAGTGGCAGACATCCTACATCAAGCACTGTGTAACACCGTGTGAGTCGGCATGGCAGAGGGACCAGAAAGGGGCAAATATGCTGTGAAATACATCCTATGAAGGCTTTCAGGGGCTACATCCTGTATATGAAGAAATCCATTGAAACCTTTTTGGTTCAAATAAAAATCATTTTCTCTACAACTGTGGGCATGTGGTTAGGTGAATGACAAGGTCATGTGTATGGTGATAAATTATATGGGATATCAGAAGTATCTTGAAGTTATGTGACAGACAGACAGACAGACAGACAGACAGACAGACAGACAGACAGACAGACAGACAGACAGACAGACAGACAGACAGACAGACAGACAGACAGATAGACAGATAGACAGATAGACAGATAGACAGATAGACAGGTAGATAGGTAGATAGGTAGATAGGTAGATAGGTAGACAGAGAAACTACATCAGAACAACACACCCCTCTTCCTCTCCTCCCCAGACAGAGAAACTACATTAGAACAACACACCCCTCTTCCTCTCCTCCTGTAGACAGAGAAACTACATCAGTAAACAACACACCCTCTTCTTCTCCTCCTGCAGACAGAGAAACTACATCAGAACAACACACCCCTCTTCTTCTCCTCCTGCAGACAGAGAAACTACATCAGAACAATAGATAGATAGGTCCTGTAGATAGATAAACTAGATCAGAACAGATAGACCCTAGATAGATAGATAGATAGATAAACTAGATCAGATAACAGATAGATAGACAGAGAATAGATCAGATAACAGATAGATAGAGAAATAGATAGAACAGATAGACCCCTCTTAGTTCCTCCTGAAGGTGGGAAACTCATCAGACTGAAGGGGCTGAAGGACTCGTCTCTCCTCAATGCAGATAAACTACATCAGAACAACACACCCTCTTCTGAAGCCGCCTCCTCCTACAGAGAAACTACATCAGAACAACACACCCTCTTCTTCTCCTCCTGCAGAAAGAGAAACTACATCAGAACAACACACCCCTCTTCCTCTCCCTCCTCCTGTAGACAGAGAAACTACATCAGAACAACACACCCTCTTCCTCCTCCTCCAGACAGAGAAACTACATCAGAACAACACACCCCTCTTCCTCTCCTCCTGTAGACAGAGAAACTACATCAGAACAACACACCTCTTCTTCTCCTCCTGCAGACAGAGAAATTACATCAGAACAACACACCCTCTTCCTACTCTCCTCCTGCAGACAGAGAAACTACATCAGAACAACACACCCTCTTCCTCTCCTCCTGCAGACAGAGAAACTACATCAGAACAACACACCCTCTTCTTCTCCTGTGTAGACAGAGAAACTACATCAGAACAACACACCCTCTTCATCTCCTCCTGCAGACAGAGAAACTACATCAGAACAACACACCCCTCTTCTTCTCCTCATGCAGACAGAGAAACTACATCAGAACAACACACCCCTCTCCTCTCCCTCCTGCAGACAGAGAAACTACATCAGAACAACACACCCCTCTTCTTCTACTCCTCCTGTAGACAGAGAAACTACATCAGAACAACACACCCCTTCCTCCTCCTGTAGACAGAGAAACTACATCAGAACAACACACATACACACACAGTCAGCCACCAATTGTGCAGGTTCTACAGAGGAGCTGTAAGAAGGAGTTAGAAACTACATCTTGAACAACACCACCATAATTTGCAAATCCTCCTACAATGTGATTTTCTGGATTTTCTTACTCATTTTGTCTGTCATTTTTGACAGAGAAAATTACATCTCTCTAGTAGGAGAACTTGCACAATTGGTGGTTGACTAAATAATTTTTGGCCCCACTACATGAGCCTGAACTGACCTCTGCTGTGCATGTTGTGCATTATAATGCATTATAACGCATTATGTCAGAGCTCACAAGGTGTTAGAAAAAAGCAACAATGCATTATGAAGAAGGTGTTCATAGGAAGTGTTACCAACATGCATATACACACACAGATAGTGCACATACCAGTCTCAGAGTAGGAGTGCTGGTCTAGGATCTGACCCCTGTTCATTCATTATAACGGACCCAGGTCTCACCTCCTCCTGCTCCTGTCTGTGCTGCCCTCTTCTCTCTCTGGTGCTCCTCCTCCTCCCTGGCTCTGCGTTTCTCTTCTCTCCTGCGGTTCAACTCCTCCATCTCCTCCTGGTCCTCCTGCTGTCTCTGTCTCAGCTGTTCCAGGGTGCTCTGTCCCTGGCCTGGTGTCTTCTCTCTGTCTCCAGCTGCCTCTCGGGAACCTCTCCATCCACCTCCTCCGGTCTCTGCCTCCCAAGCTGCCACTACGACTGGAGGAGGAGAGGAGAGGAGAGGGAGAGAGGAGAGGAGAGGGAGAGGGAGAGGAGAGGAGAGGAGGAGGGAGAGGAGAGGAGAGGAGAGGAGAGAGAGGAGAGGAGAGGAGAGAAAGTAAAGTCCAAAGTTAGAGGAACGGTTGGAGGAAGCTGCTTCGTCTCTCACTATGATCAAACTGCATTATAAATAACACCTTCTAATATCTCCACTGATGTAGCTATGAACTACTTTGACAGTTCTCATCTTATCAATCCACAAGATTCCCTCAGTTTGCTTTGAAATGTTTACCTGTCTCCTTCAGTGACAAACAAGGAAGAAGTACGTATCTCATCCATCTCTTCGGTGTCTCATCCATGACTATCTGTGTCTCATCCATGTCTTTCGGTGTCTCTTCCATCTCTTTCTGTGTCTCATCCATGTCGCTTGGTGTCTCGTCCAAGACTGTCTGTGTCTCAACCATGTCTTTCGGGTGTCATCCATCTCTTTCTGTGTCTCAGCCATGTCTCCTCCATGACTATCTGTGTCTCAACCATGTCTTCCTGTGTCTCATCCATGTCTTTCTGTGTCTCATCCATGTCTATCTGTGTCTCAGTGTCTTCCTGTGTCTCATCCATCTCTATCTGTGTCTCATCCATGACTATCTGTGTCTCAGCCATCTCTGTATGTATCTCTAGCTGTGTCTCAACACCCGATAGTAGCTCACTCTAAGGCTTGGTTAAATTAAGGAAGGATGTTGAGCTAGCCCATACAGGAAGTGATGAGAGTCACTGATCTTGTCATGCCTCTTTTTCAGTTCAGTATGGAAGCAGGAACTGGATAGATGCTTTACAGAAGTTATTCTCTCTCTACAAGCCATCACCCATACAGATGTAGGATTTTAATTTGATTGCCGTGTTGCAGGAGAGCTTTCATGCTACGCAGGAAATGTAAAACTAGTTGTCTTCTGAAGTTTGTCATTTCCACTTTTCAATTTCTTTAGACTTGATTTATCTCAATAATGATGTATCAACCCCCTTCAAAAGTGTCCATAAATACAATCCACTTATAATTCACATTTCCTGTTGCTGCAGGATTATTTTCCTGCTGTAGAAAACTGGCTCAAATAAAGATCCTCCATCTGTAGCAGGAAGATAAGACTGAAACCAAGGAAACTATAAATAAAGAAACTCAGACAGTTTCAGTCTTTGTGTTGAGTTCTCCTCCTTTTAAATTGAATTTGACATTACAATAGTGAGATCTGGCCCCAGTCTGAATTTGTGTCCAAATTGGCACCCATATTCCCTTGATAGTGCACTACTTTAGACCAACCAAATGGCAATCAGATTCGGTTATAGTGCACTACTTTAGACCAGCCAAATGGCACCCTATTCCTGTTATAGTGCACTACTTTAGACCAGCCAAATGGCACCCATTCCTGTTATAGTCTTTAGACCAGCCAAATGTTATAGTGCACTACTTTAGACCAGCCAAATGGCA
This sequence comes from Oncorhynchus masou masou, assembly GCF_036934945.1. Lineage (NCBI taxonomy): Eukaryota > Metazoa > Chordata > Actinopteri > Salmoniformes > Salmonidae > Oncorhynchus > Oncorhynchus masou. Next base: position 7,692 of record NW_027010588.1, on the reverse strand, counting down.
CCCTATTCCTGTTATAGTGCACTACTTTAGACCAGCCAAATGGCACCCTATTCCTGTTATAGTGCACTACTTTAGACCAGACAAATGGCACCCTATTCATTATTATAGTGCACTACTTTAGGCCAGACAAATGGAACCCTATTCCCAAGTTATAGTGCACTACTTTAGACCATCCAAATGGCACCCTAATCCCTATATAGTGCACTACTTTTGGGCAGATGAGGCTCTATTTAAGGATTCGAGCGCCATTTTGGACACACCTTTAGACTATTTTAGGTGTGTTACCTGGAGACAGTTTCCTGCAACGAGACAGCTCCAGCTGCTTCCCATTACTGTTGACGTGTCTCATGACAGATGTAGGAGATCTTCAGCTCAGATTTCTCTTCTCCACGACCTAAGAAAACAAAACAAACAGAGCATTCAGAAGAACACTTTATAGTCCAATTTGAGTTTTGCCATCAAACGTCATTGGCGGTCAAGTTTGGCATCCCAGCCCAAACATCAGCTTTCCCCTCTTTGCCCTGCCGTGAATAGAGACGTACGGTGTGACTTGAGGATGATTGGATACAGCACGGCATATACACACCGTAACTCTACCTTGTCATCTGTTACTCTTCTTGAAGTGTCTTGTGTCTTGTTGCTGGCCTCTTCACTCCCACTCTACCTCCCTTCTCCCTCCCTCTCCTCGGGGCCCAGGTCCAGGACGTGTCTTCAAGCAGGGCCTGATTGGGGAGGCTCTGTTTAGCCTGAGCAGCTGGGGCTGCTGCTGCTGCTTGGGTTGATGCTGCTGGGGCTGATCTCTGCTGGGGGTGATGCTGCTGGGGTGCTGCCGCTGGGGGTGATGCTGGGGTTGATGATGCTGGGGCTGATTCTGGGTGGGGGTGATTCTGGGGTTGATCTGCTGTTGGGGCTGATGGTCCTCCGAGGACTCCTGTTCCTCCAGGTGGCGCTGTCTGCGTTTCTCCAACCTCTGGTCCAGTCACCAAGCCCTCGCCTCCTCCAGAGCCAACTGGCAGCCACTAGCCTTCAGCTCACTCTCACACCTGAAGAGACAGGTACAATTGTTAATAACAAGTCAAACCTAAAGGTGATCCAGTCATTTCTAACTGTTCAACAGATATCTATCTTGCCACTATAGAAATATAATGCTGTATTAAACATTTCCTTCAAGAGTAATGACATCTAAGGACAGGGTTATCCAGGCCGAAGATGGCCAGGTCGACCGAAAAAGACAGACAATACTTACAGCCTTCAACACTTCAACCTAATGCATTGTCAACTGAATTCAAAACAGGCTAATTCACAAATTCCTAACTGTTCATTAACACAGTGTAAAAATCATTAGTTCTGCTAACTCCCATTGCCTAGAACCGTTGTAGTAAACCCAACTCAAAGTATATCAGTTCTGCTGACTCCGTCAACTGTAGTAAACCTAACTCAAAGAATCATGTAACTCAAGGTTTGTGAACCGTTGTAGTAAACCCAACTTCAAAGTATATCAGTATTCAAAACTTAAAGTGACATCAGCACCCATATGGCACCCATATCTTTAGAAGTTGTAAATACTTAACTGTTTTATGTTTTGTTCACTATTTTCCATTAAAGTACATTAAGTATTCTGAATTAAAATGATTGAATTAACTTGAACATTAATATTTGTTGTAGTGAACATAAAAATGCAGGTCTCCATCTATTAAATGAAAAAACTTTTTTTTCATTTTTTGTCAAGTTTAAGTAGTGAGTGGTTCAGATTAGTAATTTTCAGTGGTCGTGTCTTAATGTTTAATCATGTTTTATGCATTTGATGATTTGTCATTTAACTCGCCTAACAGTCATTGTTGAACACAGAGCTCATTCCTCTATCAGTAACTGGAGGTAGAGATGTAACCAGTCATTGTTGAACAGTCATTGTAACTGGAGGTAGAGATGTAACCAGTCAACATTGAACACAGAGCTCATTCCACTATCAGTAACTGGCAGAGATGTAACCAGTCATTGTTGAACACAGCTCATTCCTCTATCAGAACAGGTAGAGCTGTAAACCGTCATTGTTGAACAGTGCTTGAACATTCCTCTATCAGTAACTGTTGAACACAAAGGTAGAACTAGAGGTTGAGCTGTAAACCAGTCATTGTTGAACACAGTGCTCATTCCTCTAGCAGTAACTGAGAGGTAAACCAGATTGTTGAACACAGGTGTAAACAGAGGTTGAGCAAACCAGTCATTGTTGAACACAGTGCTCATTCCTCTAGCAGTAACTGGAGTAGAGCTGTAAACCAGTCATTGTTGAACACAGTGTATTCCTCTAGAGCTGGAGGTAAAAACCAGTCATTGTTGAACACAGTGCTCATTCCTCTAGTAAACCAGTCATTGTTGAACACAGTGCTCATTCCCTAGCAGTAACTGTAGAGCTGTAAAACCAGTCATTGTTGAACACAGTGCTCATTCCTCTATCAGTAACTGATTGGTAGAGCTGTAAACCAGTCATTGTTGAACACAGTGCTCATTCCTCTAGTAGTAACAGTAGCTGTAAACTGGAACACAGTGCTATTCCCAGAGCTGGAGGTAGAGCTGTAAAACCAGTCATTGTTGAACACAGTGCTCATTCCTCTAGCTAACTGGAGGCAGAGCTTGTGGCTATGAAGAGGCGACTAGATGCTGGCTCTTCTCGGCAGAGTTCCTCTCCATCTTAATTAATCTTGTGTTTTTATTGGCCAGTCTGGAGATATATTTTTCTTTTGCAACTCTACCTGAAAGGCCAGCATCCCGGAGTCGCCTCTTCACTGTTGACGTTGAGACTGGTGTTTTGGTGGTACTAGTTTAATGAAGCTGCCAGTTGAGGACTTGTGAGGTGTCTGTTTCTAAACTAGACTTCTATTGTACTTGTCCTCTTGCTTAGCAGCACCAGCCTCCCACTCCTCTTTTTATTCTGTTTAGAGACTGTTTGCGCGCTGTTTCAGAAAGGAGTAGTATACAGCATTGTCTTCTGCAAAGTCTTCAGTTTCTTGGAAATTTCTGCAACAACAAGAATAGATCAAGAATAGACTGATGAGTTTCAGAAGAAGGTTCTTTGTTTCTTGGCCATTTGGAGCCTGTAATCGAACCCACAAATGCTGATGCTCCAGATACGCAACTAGTCTAAAGAAGGTCCGTTTTATTGCTTCTTTATTCAGAACAACAGTTTTCGGCTGTGCTAACATAATTGCAAATGGGTTTTGTAATGATCAATTCGCCTTTTAAAATTAAAAACTTGGATGAGCTAACACAACGTGCCATTGGAACACAGGAGTGGTGGTTGCTGATAATGGGCCTCTGTATGTCTTTGTAGATATTCCATAAAAAATCTGCCATTTCCAGCTACAATAGTCATTTACAACATTAACAATGTCTACACTGTATTTCTTATCAATTTGATATTATTTTAATGGACAATTGTTTTCTTAGTGACCTCAAACTTTTGAACGGTAGTGTACATATTAGACAACTGTTTTTAGATATATTATATTTTCTTCATAGTTTGTTTACGTAAGACATCCATCTTGAAGCCAATAGTTGATTGTCTGCCTCACCTCAAAGGGCACCAAAACACCAGTGCTTGCTGCTAACCACTGTGAAAACAATCAGGTATAAACGTGCTAGCTACTAACCACTGTGAAACAATCAGGTGGCTAAACATAGCTGCTAACCACTGTGAAAACAATCAGGTGGCGAAACCGCGTTAGCTAACCACCGTGAAAACAATCAGGTGGCTAAACGCGCGCTGCTAACCACTGTGAAAACAATCAGGTGGCTAAATGTGCTAGCTGGCACCATCAGAAAACAATCGGTGGCTAAAGTGCTAGCTACAACTTCACTGTGAAAACAATCGGGTGGCTAACGCCGCTAACCACTGTGAAAAACAATTAGTGGCTAAACGTGCTAGCTGCCAACCACTGTGAAAACAATCAGTGGCTAAACATGCTAGCTGCTAACCACTGTGAAAACAATCAGGTGGCTAAACGTGCTAGCTGCTAACCACTGTGAAAACAATTAAACGGTGGCTAACCACTGTGAAAACAATCAGCTACATAACCACTGTGAAAACAATCAGGTGGCTAAACGCTTCTGTAAAACAATTAGGTGGCTATTGTTATTGTTAGCGGTCAGCACAATGTTGAAAGGGGAAAAGACAGTGGGGTCAGGTACTGTAGAGAGGTCAGCGGACAGGCAGCGGTCACAGGAAGTGAGTCTCTTACAGCCAAACACCTGCAGTCAGCCTACAGCAGCCGAGAGTGTGTGTGTGTGTGTGTGTGTGTGTGTGTGTGTGTGTGTGTGTGTGTGTGTGTGTGTGTGTGTGTGTGTGCGTGTGTGTGTGTGTCAAATCATCAAATCAAATTGTATTGTCACATGCCAAATACAACAGATGCAGACCTTACAGTGAGATGCTTACAAGCCCTTAACCAACAATGCCGTTTTTAGAAAACCCTAAAAAAGTAAGAGATAAGAATAACAAATAATTAAAGAGCCACAGTAAAATAACAGCTAAAGGGCTGTATATAGGGGCACCGGTACAGAGTCAATGTGCGGGGGCACCGGTGTCGAGGTAATTGAGGTAATATGTACATGTAGGTGGAGTTATTAAAGTGACTATGCATAGATAATGACAGAGAGTAGTAGCAGCGGCGGGGGGTAATGCAAATAGTCTGGGCAGCCATTTGATTAGCTGTACAGGAGTCTTATGGCTTGGGGTAGAAACTGTTTAGAAGTCTCTTGGACCTAGACTCTGCCGCTCTGGTACCGCTTGCCATGTGGTAGCAGAGAGAACAGTCTATGAGTAGGGTGGCTGGAGCCTTTGACAATTCTTAGGGCCTTCTCTGACAACGCCTGGTATAGTGGTCCTGGATGGCTGGAAGCTTGGCCCCAGTGATGTACTGGGTCAGTATTACCTCTAGTGCCTTTCCTCTGACACCGCCTGGCAGACTGGACAGGAAGCGCCTGGTATAGAGGTCCTGGATAGAGGTTCTGGAAGCTTGGCCCCAGTGATGTACTGGGCCGTACACACTACCCTCTGACACCGACACCGTTTCTGGTATAGAGGTCCTGGATGGCAGGAAGCTTGGCCCCAGTGATGTACTGGGCCGTTCACACTACCCTCTGTAGTGCCTTGCCGTCCGAGGCCAAACAGTTGCCATACCAGGCAGTGATGCAACCTCATCAGGATGCTCAATGTTGCAGCTGTAGAACCTTTGCGGATCTGGAGGACCCATGCCAAATCTTTTTCAGTCTCCCGAAGGGGAAGGTTTTGTCTTCGACTCTCTTCTAAGCAATTGTCTTGGTGTGTTTGGACCATGCTGGGTTTGTTGGTGATGTGGAAGCCAAGGAACTTAAAGCTCTCAACCTGCTCCACTACAGCACCATCCATGAGAATTTTCTTCCTCTGGTTGCAAATTTAACATGCTGATAGAAATGAGGTAAAAGTGATTTAAGTTTCCCTGCAATAAAAGTCCGGGGCCACTAGGAGCCTGGCCTCTGGATGAGCGTTTTCCTGTTTGCTTCAGTTTAGCCCAGCAGATGACAGTGTTAGCCAGGACCCCCAGGCCTGTGGCTCAGCGTCATGGCAACGGGACACACATGTACTGTGGCCATGGAAACATACACAAAACTGAACAACCGACCGACCTCGCTGCCAACGGAACGGACGCCACTGCTGCATCCTGTTTCCTCTGAGTGAGCTATGGGCTGTATCCCAAATGGCACCCATTTCCCTAAATAGTGCACTACTTTAGACCAGAGCCCTATTAACCATATAGTGCACTACTTTAGACCAGAGCCCTATTAACCATATAGTGCACTACTTTAGACCAGAGCCCTATTAACCATATAGTGCACTACTTTTTACCAGAGCCCGATGTAGTCGTGCACTACTTTTTACCAGAACCCGGTGTAGTAGTGCACTACACAGGGGATAGGGTGCCCTTTGGGACGAAGGCATGCTCTCTTCCTGTAGCCTCGGCCTTCTGTCATTTCTCGTTTCTCATTGTTGCAACAAAGCAAAAAATAAATATAGTTTAGGTTGATTTATTAATGTGCTGCATAGAAGTGCATTAAAACATTAACAAGTAGCATAATAACATAATAACATTAACAAGTAGAATAATAACAGTTATTCTACCTGGAACCAGCGGTTTCCACCCGGAATCTAAAACGGTTTCCACCTGGAACTAAAAATGGTTCTACCTGGAACTAAAAAGGGTTCTACCTGGAACTAAAAGCGGTTCCACCTGGAACCAAAAGGGTTCCACCTGGAACTAAAAGGGGTTCTTTCATGGGGACAGCCGAAGAATCCTTTTGGAACTCTTTTTTCTAAGAATGTAGCGTAATTAGATCTCTGGTTAAAAAAATAATCTACATGCAAGTGTTTTTCTTCTGGATAAAGGACCATTTATTTCCTGTGTAACATTTGAAACCACTACCACACCCCTGCAGATGTTTCTTTAACTAGATTTTTCTTAACGAGAAATGTAGCAACCTATGAGTCACCAATAGGTTTGAGTCACCAGTAGGTTTGAGTCACCAGTAGGTTTGAGTCACCAATAGGTTTGAGTCACCAGTAGGTTTGAGTCACCAGTAGGTTTGAGTCACCAGTAGGTTTGAGTCACCAGTAGGTTTGAGTCACCAATAGGTTTGAGTCACCAGTAGGTTTGAGTCACCAGTAGGTTTAGTCACCAGTAGGTTTGAGTCACCAGTAGGTTTGAGTCACCAATATGTTTGAGTAACCAATAGGTTTGAGTCACCAATATACCTGAGTCACCCATAGGTTTGAGTCACCAGTAGGTTTGAGTCACCAATAGGTTTGAGTAACCAGTAGGTTTAAGTCACCAATAGGTTTGAGTCACCAGTAGGTTTGAGTCACCAGTAGGTTTGAGTCACCAGTAGGTTTGAGTCACCAATAGGTTTGAGTCACCAATAGGTTTGAGTCACCAGTAGGTTTCAGTCACCAATATATTTGAGTAACCAATAGGTTTGAGTCACCAGTAGGTTTGAGTCACCAATAGGTTGGAGTAACCAGTAGGTTTGAGTCACCAATATATTTGACTAACCAAGGGAACAAGAAGTAGTAGCCTAAACTACCACACATCTTTGAGGAAACTATTGATTCAATACAATAGACCTGTTGTGGAGGAACATGGCTCACACACATGCACACACATGAATGCACAAACACACACACACACACACACACACACACACTACACTACACTACACTCACTCACTCACTCACTCACTCACTCACTCACTCACTCCACTCACTCCTCCCTCACTCACTCACTCACTCACTCACTCACTCACTCACTATGTAAGGCCTAACAGTAGATAAGCAATGTCAACTCCTTTCCTGATCAGCTCAATGCCTCCCCCTGGGTAGGAGTAGGTTCTCTCCCTTCAATACCATCAACACTGACAGGGCATTTAAAACCAATAGCACAGCACACTGAAGGTTCGAGCCCTAAGAGCTACCCTGTTCTCCAAGGGCTCCGGTCAAACCTGTACACTATATATGGTAAACAGGGAGTCATTTGGGACACAACCCCAGGTCCAGTGAGACACAGCCCGGGTCTATATACTGTAAACCCTGATAGGATACGTGACAGCACTTCATTAGCGAACGCTAGCTAATGTTGTCTTGTTTCCTACAGTCTATTCAGCACCATT
>NW_027010587.1:7500-30406 GCF_036934945.1 Oncorhynchus masou masou | reverse complement strand
AGTGTATAGTATACTACGGTAGAGAGTGTATAGTATACTACGGTAGAGAGTGTATAGTATACTACGGTAGAGAGTGTATAGTATACTACGGTAGAGAGTGTATAGTATACTACGGTAGAGAGTGTATAGTATACTACGGTAGAGAGTGTATAGTATACTACGGTAGAGAGTGTATAGTATACTACGGTAGAGAGTGTATAGTATACTACGGTAGAGAGTGTATAGTATACTACGGTAGAGAGTGTATAGTATACTACGGTAGAGAGTGTATAGTACACTACGGTAGAGAGTGTGTAGTATACTACGGTAGAGAGTGTATAGTATACTACGGTAGAGAGTGTATAGTATACTACGGTAGAGAGGGTATAGTACACTACGGTAGAGAGTGTATAGTATACTACGGTAGAGAGTGTATAGTATACTACGGTAGAGAGTGTATAGTATACTACGGTAGAGAGTGTATAGTACACTACGGTAGAGAGTGTATAGTATACTACGGTAGAGAGTGTATAGTATACTACGGTAGAGAGTGTATAGTATACTACGGTAGAGAGTGTATAGTATACTACGGTAGAGAGTGTATAGTATACTACGGTAGAGAGTGTATAGTATACTACGGTAGAGAGTGTATAGTATACTACGGTAGAGAGTGTATAGTATACTACGGTAGAGAGTGTATAGTATACTACGGTAGAGAGTATAGTACACTAGAGAGTGTATAGTACACTACGGTAGAGAGTGTATAGTATACTACGGTAGAGAGTGTATAGTATACTACGGTAGAGAGTGTATAGTACACTACGGTAGAGAGTGTATAGTATACTACGGTAGAGAGTGTATAGTATACTACGGTAGAGAGTGTATAGTATACTACGGTAGAGAGTGTATAGTATACTACGGTAGAGAGTGTATAGTATACTACGGTAGAGAGTGTATAGTACACTACGGTAGAGAGTGTATAGTATACTACGGTAGAGAGTGTATAGTATACTACGGTAGAGAGTGTATAGTATACTACGGTAGAGAGTGTATAGTATACTACGGTAGAGAGTGTATAGTATACTACGGTAGAGAGTGTATAGTATACTACGGTAGAGAGTGTATAGTATACTACGGTAGAGAGTGTATAGTATACTACGGTAGAGAGTGTATAGTATACTACGGTAGAGAGTGTATAGTATACTACGGTAGAGAGTGTATAGTATACTACGGTAGAGAGTGTATAGTATACTACGGTAGAGAGTGTATAGTATACTACGGTAGAGAGTGTATAGTATACTACGGTAGAGAGTGTATAGTATACTACGGTAGAGAGTGTATAGTATACTACGGTAGAGAGTGTATAGTATACTACGGTAGAGAGTGTATAGTATACTACGGTAGAGAGTGTATAGTATACTACGGTAGAGAGTGTATAGTATACTACGGTAGAGAGTGTATAGTATACTACGGTAGAGAGTGTATAGTATACTACGGTAGAGAGTGTATAGTATACTACGGTAGAGAGTGTATAGTATACTACGGTAGAGAGTGTATAGTACACTACGGTAGAGAGTGTATAGTATACTACGGTAGAGAGTGTATAGTACACTACGGTAGAGTGTATAGTATACTACGGTAGAGTGTATAGTACACTCTTTGTTAGAGAGTGTATAGTACACTACGGTGAAGAGTGTATGTGCACTGCACGGTAGAGTGTATAGTACACTACGGTAGAGAGTGTATAGTACACTACGGTAGAGAGTGTATAGTATACTACGGTAGAGAGTGGTATACTACGGTAGGGAAGTATAGTACACTACGGTAGAGAGTGTATAGTATACTACGGTAGAGAGTATAGTACTAGGTAGAGAGTGTAGTACACTACGGTAGAGAGTGTATAGTATACTACGGTAGAGAGTGTATAGTACACTACGGTAGAGAGTGTATAGTATACTACGGTAGAGAGTGTACACTACGGTAGAGTAGTACACTACGGTAGAGAGTGTATAGTATACTACGGTAGAGTGTATATGTATACTACGGTAGAGAGTGTATAGTATACTACGGTAGAGAGTGTATAGTATACTACGGTAGAGAGTGTATAGTACACTACGGTAGAGAGTGTATAGTACACTACGGTAGAGAGTGTATAGTATACTACGGTAGAGAGTGTATAGTATACTACGGTAGAGAGTGTATAGTATACTACGGTAGAGAGTGTATAGTATACTACAGTAGAAGTGTATAGTATACTACGGTAGAGAGTGTATAGTATACTACGGTAGAGAGTGTATAGTACACTACGGTAGAGAGTGTATAGTATACTACGGTAGAGAGTGTATAGTACACTACGGTAGAGAGTGTATAGTATACTACGGTAGAGAGTACACTACGGTATAGTACACTATGGTAGAGAGTGTATAGTATACTACGGTAGAGAGTGTATAGTACACTACGGTAGAGAGTGTATAGTATACTACGGTAGAGGGTGTATAGTACACTACGGTAGAGAGTGTATAGTATACTACGGTAGAGAGGGTATAGTATACTACGGTAGAGAGTGTATAGTATACTACGGTAGAGAGTATAGAGGGTATAGTACGGTAGAGAGTGTATAGTATACTACGGTAGAGAGTGTATAGTATACTACGGTAGAGAGTATAGTATACTACGGTAGAGGAGTGTATAGTACACTACGGTAGAGAGTGTATAGTATACTACGGTAGAGGTATAGGGTATAGTATACTACGGTAGAGAGTGTATAGTATACTACGGTAGAGTGTAGAGGGTATGTAGTATACTACGGTAGAGAGTGTATACTACGTATGCACTACGGTAGAGAGGGTATAGTATACTATGGTAGAGAGTGTATAGTATACTACAGAGAGTGGTAGAGAGGGTATAGTATACTACGGTAGAGAGTGTATAGTATACTACGGTAGAGAGTGTATAGTATACCTTAGTTTAAAGCTCTCAGTGTTCTAATCTGCTAGAGTTTTATTCCCTTTTAAAGAGTGAAAGAAAGAGTGAGACACAGAGGGACTGGAGGGTATTGGAGAGAAGAGCTGCACCTAATTATCTGTATTGCTGCAAGTGTGTGTGTGTGTGTGTGTGTGTGTGTGTGTGTGTGTGTGTGTGTGTGTGTGTGTGTGTGTGTGTGTGTGTGTGTGTGTGTGTGTGTGTGTGTGTGTGTGTGTGTGTGTGTGTGTGTGTGTGTGTGTGTCTGTGTGTGTGTGTGTGTGTGTGTGTGTGTGTGTGTGTGTGTGTGTGTGTGTGTGTGTGTGTGTGTGAGAGAGAGAGAGAGAGAGAGCTTGCTGAGGTCAGTCACCTGTGGCAGTCTATCGATCCTCTCCCCTCAGGCAGGCCTGTTGTCTTTGGTGATTACTGCCCTCTCTCCACTACACTCCTCCACCGCATCACACCATTCCCTACTTTCAACCACCTACTATGCAGTCATTGGTTTGGGACAACAAAGGAGTGGAGGAGACAGGGGCTGAGGACTAGGAAGAGGAAGGAAAAGGGGAGTGCTAGTTACATTAACGCCGGCTACATTAACGCCGGCTACCTTATTAACGCCGGCTACCTTATTAACGCCGGCTACATTAACGCCGGCTACATTGGCGCCAGCTACATTATCGCCAGCTACATTATCGCCAGCTACATTAGCCCTAGCTATATTACTGCCAGCTCCATTGGCGCCAGCTACATATCCCTAGCTACATTAGCACTAGCTGGTCCCATGTGGCTCAGTGTTTAGAGCATGGCGCTTGCAATGGGGTCGTGAGTTTCATTCCCACGGGGAACCATTACAAGTGAAAATGAATGCGCTCAGTACTCAGTCACTCTGGACAAGAGCGCCTGCTAAATGACTAAAATGCTCAAAGTAGCGCTAGCTCCATTAGCCATGGCTGAACGAAACAGGCCGAACCATCTCCCAACTCTGCTTTCCCAGAAGGGTTCCACATTGTAGCTAGCCTAGCACACAGGATCAGAGTGACACTATGGGCGGCGGTAACCCCTGTGCAAGCCGAGGGGTGTTGTGTCACCAAGTGTTGAGGAAATATTTCTGGTGACCCTCTGTAATATCTTGTTTACTTCCTCTGTGACCACAGTAACTTGTCCTTTTCACTTAGTGAATTAGTGTAGTATGCCAGAGACTGCTCAGCTCTGTCGTGGTCTTACCAGTCAGTTTAATAAGTCAGGCTTTAGGGAAAAAAGAGCAGGCCTGGGCACAGAGTACCACGTTTTAAGTATTAGTTCAAACTTTTTACAAGGGTGTTTTTTCTAGAGGGGCTGCTGTCTGATGTTAGTGGTAAGTCCTTGGTCAGTGTCGTGCAACTACATGCATGCGCTACTCCTCTCCCTCTCCTCTCCTCCTCCTCCTTTCCCCTCCTCCTTGCTCCTCTCCTCCTCCTCGCTCCTCCTCCTCGTTCCTCTCCTCCTCCTCGCTCCTCTCCCCTCCTCGCTCCTCCTCCTCATTCCTCTCCTCCTCCTCGTTCCTCTCCCATCCTGCTCGCTTCTCTCGTCCTCCTCGTTCCTCTCCCCTCCTCCCTCTCCCTCTCTCCTCCTCCTCATTCCTCTCCTCTCTCCTCCTCCTCGTTCCTCTCCTCTCCTCATCCTTGCTCCTCTCCTCCTCCTTGCTCCTCTCCTCCTCCTCATTCCTTTCCTCTCTCCTCCTCCTCGCTCCTCTCCTCTTCCTCTCTCCTCCTCATTCCTCTCCTCTCTCCTCTACCCTCTCTCTCCTCCTGTCTCTAATAAACAATCTAGCCAGACACCATGCTGAGGCGGCCGGTAATGGGAGTTCTAATTAGACACTCCCAAACACACAGAGTGGTGCTTCACGCCTCGTTCTCCGCATTCATCTCTCCAAAACTGAATGAATTGATTCCATTTTGCTAAGCCACTTAATGCACTGGCGATTTATTAACACGGCGAGGACAAGAAAAGACACCTAAAGCTTCTTGTTCGGGTCCTGAGAAGAAGGAATGAAGTGTTTGTATTTGTAGAGGTTTCTATCTGATTATGGATTAGCGCTGTCAGAGCTGATGGGCTGGAGGTTTCTCTGGGTGACAAGGGAGAGAGAGGAGAGGGGAAAGAGTACCTGATACAGCTATGTATGTCTTAGTTTCAAAACAAATCTGACTCCTGCCTCGTTGAAGTACTGAGAAAGTATGAAAATATGAGTGTTGAAAGAGGAGACAGAGATAGAGAGACACAAAGAGAGAGAGTAAATCTAGCCAGAGCAGAAGCCATTTAAGAACATGTGACAGGGCAAATGAGCAAGAACTAACACTTGAAGCCCATGCCAATATATACAGTTAAAACAGCAGAGGCTGTATCTGATTCATTAGGCTTTCTTCACTAGGGCCTGCATTTCAGCATCGTTCCCTCTCTCTCCTCAACACAGTTCCCCTCTCTCTCTTTCCTCACTACCATCTCTCTCTCTCTTTCTCTCACCTCACCCCACCTCACTACAGTCCCTCTCTCTCTCTCCTCACTACAGTCTCTCTCTCTTTCTCTCTCCCTCTCTCAGTTCTCTCTTTCCTCACTACAGTTTCTGTCTCTCCTCCCTCACTACAGTCCTCTCTCTCTCTCCTCACTACAGTTCCTCTCTCCTCACTACAGTTCCTCTCTTTCCTCACTACAGTTCCTCTCTCTCCTCACTTTCTCTCTCTCTTTCTCTCACCTCACTCCCTCTCTCTTCCTCACTACAGTCCCTCTCTCTCTCTCCTCACTACAGTCTCTCTCTCTCTACTTCCTCTCTCTACTCTCTCTCTCTCTTTCTCTCAGTTCCTCACCCCTCCTCACTACAGTCCCTCTCTCTCTCTTCCTCACTACCATCTCTCTCTCTCTCTCTCTTTCTCTCACCTCATCCCACCTCACTACAGTCCCCCCCTCTCTCTCTCTCCTCACTACAGTCCCTCTCTCTCTCCTCACTAAAGTTCCTCTCTCTCTTTCCTCACTACAGTTCCTCTCTCTCTTTCCTCACTGCAGTTTCTCTCTCTCTTTCCTCACCACAGTTCCTGTCTCTCTCTTTCCTCACTACAGTTCCTCTCTCCCTCTCCTCACTACAGTTCCTCTCTCTCTTTCCTCACTGCAGTTTCTCTCTCTCTTTCCTCACTACAGTTCCTGTCTCTCCTCACTACAGTTCCTCTCTCTCTCTCCTCACTACAGTTCCTCTCTCTCTTTCCTCACTGCAGTTTCTCTCTCTCTTTCCTCACTACAGTTCCTGTCTCTCCTCACTACAGTTCCTCTCTCTCTCTCCTCACTACAGTTCCTCTCTCTCTTTCCTCACTGCAGTTTCTCTCTCTCTTTCCTCACCACAGTTCCTGTCTCTCTCCTCACTACAGTTCCCCTCTCTCTCTTTCCTCACTACAGTTCCTGTCTCTCTCTTTCCTCACTACAGTTCCTGTCTCTCCTCACTACAGTTCCTCTCTCTCTTTCCTCACTACAGTTCCTCTCTCTCTTTCCTCACTACAGTTCCTGTCTCTCCTCACTACAGTTCCTCTCTCTCTCTCCTCACTACAGTTCCTGTCTTTCTCTTTCCTCACTACTCTCTTTCCTCACTACAGTTTCTATCTCTCTTTCCTCACTACAGTTTTTCCTATCTCTCTTCCTCACTACAGTTCCTATCTCTCTTTCCTCACTACTCTCTTTCCTCACTACAGTTTCTATCTCTCTTTCCTCACTACAGTTTCTATCTCTCTTTCCTCACTACAGTTTCTCTCTCTCTCTCTTTCCTCACTACAGTTCCTCTCTCTTTCCTTACTATACAGTTCCTGTCTCTCTCTTTCCTCACTACAGTTCCTCTCTCTCTCCTCACTACAGTTCCTGTCTCTCTCTTTCCTCACTACAGTTCCTGTCTCTCTCTTTCCTCACTACAGTTCCTGTCTCTCTCTTTCCTCACTACAGTTCCTCTCTCTCTTTCCTCACTACAGTTCCTGTCTCTCTCTTTCCTCACTACAGTTCCTGTCTCTCTCTTTCCTCACTACAGTTCCTGTCTCTCTCTTTCCTCACTACTCTCTCTCCTCACTACAGTTCCTGTCTCTCTCTTTCCTCACTACAGTTCCTGTCTCTCTCTTTCCTCACTACTCTCTTTCCTCACTACAGTTTCTGTCTCTCTTTCCTCACTACAGTTCCCCTCTCTCTTTCCTCACTACAGTTCCTGTCTCTCTCTCCTCACTACAGTTCTGTCTCTCTCTTTCCTCACTACAGTTCCTCTCTCTCTCTTTCCTCACTACAGTTCCTCTCTCTTCCTCACTACAGTTCCTCTCTCTCTTTCCTCACTACAGTTCCTGTCTCTCTCTCACTACAGTTCCTCACTACAGTTCCTCTCTCTTTCCTTCCTTTCCTCACTACAGTTCCTCTCTCTCTCCTCACTACAGTTCCTGTTTCTCCTCTTTCCTCTCTTCCTCACTACAGTTCCTGTCTCTCTCCTCACTAGTTCCTGTCTCTCTCACCTCACTACAGTTCCTCTCCCTCTACAGTTCTTTCTTTCCTCACTACAGTTCCTGTCTCTCTCCTCTTTCCTCACTACAGTTCCTGTCTCTCTTTCCTCACTACAGTTCCTGTCTCTCCTCTTTCCTCCTCTCCTCACTACAGTTCCTCTCTCTCTTCCTCCTCACTACAGTTCCTCTCTCTCTTTCCTCACTACAGTTCCTCTCTCTCTTCACTACTCTCTCTCTTTCCTCACTACAGTTCCTTTCCTCCCCATGTCATCACCTCTTTCTCCTCCTGTCTCTCTCTCTATCCCTCTGCTTGTTACAGGGCTGAGGAGTGAAGAGGACGGTCCTTACTTTCCCTCTCAGGCTGCAGGGCCTAAACCAAGACACACCCCACCCCACCCTCCTCTCCCCCTCCTCTCCTCCATCCCCTCTACTCCTGTCGGAGGTGAAGTGAAGCTAGACCAATTGGCGGTGTGTCTCCTGACCGGAGAGAGCAACTCCCCTCCCTTACCTCACCCTTACCTACGCCTCACACCTGCATGACAGGTCATCCCGCTTAATAAAGCCAGTCGTGCACAGCCACAGAGACAGGGATAACGAGAGGAGGGAAAGAGGAAAGAGAGAGAAAGAGAGGAGAGAGAGAGAGTGAAGACAATATGCCTGTAAGCTACAAAAGGTGTTGTGTAGTCTGTTTAAAGAGAGAGTGAGAGAAAAAGGGAGGCAAAGGAGAGAGAAAGAAAGCCAACACACAGGTAAGGATTGTGAAGACTCAAGCACATTTCACACAAAAACCCCAATACCCGTTTCCTCTGTTATTCCTTACTTCATTCATATTCTGTGGCTTTAATACAGTCTAGCGTTTTCTGAGCGGGACGTTTGGTTCACCCAGGGGATCATCTGACCAATGAGAAAGAGAACATGGTGGTCTAGGACCGCGTCCGTGCCAATGACATCACAGCCTCCCCGGGGCGCTGCGGATAAGTCAAACACAGCTGGGAGTCAGCCGAAAGACGAGAGGGTGAGAGAGGCAACGCAGTCCGGGACCGCAGTCATACCGGTGTGTGTGAGAGATGTGTCCGACTGTAATTATGAAGTGTGTGAGAAACTGTATGTGTGTGTGGGCAAAAAATCTGTGTGAGCATGTGATGCATGCACTTTGCAGCCTGTTTGTGTATGCAGATGTGAGTCCATAAACTTGTGTATGTGTGGTGTGTGTGTGTGAGGTCCTGAATGCACCGTGTGTCCCACCCCCTCCAGCCTGTCTAGCTCATTCCCTCCCTGCTGCTTTACAGAGGCTGCTGGCTCGTCAGGACACACTGAAGTGTCTAAACGCTTCCATTCACACGGGAAGTGACACACTCACACTGTGGGGCCTGCCTTGTAACCAACACACACAGAGACAGAGAGACAGAGAGAGAGACAGAGACAGAGAGCGTGAGCGAGAGCGAGAGAGAGATTGTGTGTGTGCAGCAGCATGTGTGTGATTCACTGGTTTGTGTGTGAGGCGATAGTGTTAACTAAACTAAGACTCACACTGGAGCTATTATGGGATACTACATACTTTCTAGTGCTATCTGGGAACCCAGTGCTATTTTAGGACTGGAGAGAACCTTGCAGCACTGTTCAAGGAGCTGTACCCTCGACGTACCCGTATTGGGGAGGGACTTTGAAGCCCTTGATTGTAGAATGCAGGAACCATATTCATTCTACATGTCTGACGTCAATTGCTAGTGCAGTAAAGAAGGAGGTGCCCCTAAGATCCTCTAGGACATAACGATGACCCCTTCAGCTCCTTAACCCCACCTGCAAGGGCCGTCCCTGTGTGAGAGCAGCAGTGACAGTCTGCCTCCTGCTTTCCTCTACTGTTGACAGATCAATAGGAGACACTGTTCTCAGGAGATCAGCATCACAACGTCAACGCTCTCACACCTTTGCCATCCGTGTCGCTGACCTTGAGGTAAAATTCCATTTCCCTCCACAACAACAAAGCAGAAGGGACGGAAGGTACTGCAATGAACACTTCTGATCCCTGGTCATTTCCCCTTCCGGCGACAACGCACACAGGATATTATAACTGATGAAGGAGATGGGGAGAGAGATGGATGGAGGGAACGGAGAGAGAGAGAAAGAAAGGAAGAAGAAGAAGGGAGGAGGTAATTATAACATGGTCCGTCTTTGAAAAAGCCTCCAGCAGGACGGCGGATCCCCAGCCTCAATTAGACACGCGGCTGCTGGAGAGGGCTTCACGCTGGGGAGAGAAGCAGCCGCACCGGAGGCGCCCATGCTCGCTACTAGGCCCTTTTGAGGGGAATTCCCTCAGGCCCTGACACAACAGGAAGAAAAAGGGAAAGGCGAATGTAGGAGCGAGGGATCCCATTAAGGGGATGAAGGTGTTGTGTATCGCACATGTCGTTAATACTGGAGGAATATTCCTTTTCTGTGTAATTATCACTGCCTAGTGGTACTCAGGGGAGCCAGAGGAGGATCATGGGTGGCTGGTGGACCCCTCACTCAGCTATGGATGGAGAGAGAGAGAGAAAGGGGAGCGAAATAGAGAGAGAGTGTGAGACGAGAGAGACAGAGAGAGTGTGAGAGAGACAGAGGGAGAGAGAGTGAAATAGAGAGTGTGAGAGAGACAGAGCGAAGAGGGAGAGAAGAGGGACGAAATAGAGAGTGTGAGAGCGAGAGAGACAGAGAGTGTGGGGAGACAGAGCGAGAGAGGAGAGAAGAGGGACGA
Source organism: Oncorhynchus masou masou (assembly GCF_036934945.1). Taxonomy (NCBI): domain Eukaryota; kingdom Metazoa; phylum Chordata; class Actinopteri; order Salmoniformes; family Salmonidae; genus Oncorhynchus; species Oncorhynchus masou. The sequence goes on along the minus strand of NW_027010587.1, from coordinate 20,242 downwards.
AATAGAGAGGCGAGAGACAGAGAGAGAGTGTGTGTAGAAAATGCGGAGAGAGGTGGGAATACACAGAGCAGCGCGAATCCAACCAGCATCTTGGATAAAGCTGTAGGATTGTCTGCGTGGCTTTGAAGTTGGCCCTGTCTTAGGGGATTTGGGCAAGGGGATGGGCTCAGGGGGTGGAGGGGTAGCACTGGGAGTTGGAGAGAGGTAGGCTCTGCTCAGCTTGATCAAACCCACCGCTTGGGTCCCCTGGGGGGAGCTAGTAGACCTGACCATCTACCATGTATGTTAAATACATCATTTCCCCATCCTCACTCCGCTCCCCGTGCCACATTAAGCCCTCCCAACACATTTATTTGATGCTAGTTCAACACTCTATCTATCCACCATGGGTTTAAATTTGACCATGTATACAGTACTAACATACTTTGGGATCCCGCTAGGTTATATAGCGTTCTGCCAATATGAATGTGACCACCATGCATGTAAATGTGGGGAGATTAGTTGATGAGGATGATGAAATACATTACCATTACATGCCTGGTCCCATGAGAGACTTACAGTAATGAGGCCCTTACTAAAACCCTGCTCTGTGATTTTAGGCATCCATTGGCTGTCACTGTACTAAAAAATACTGACAAAACAAATCAAAAATATATATGTTATATTATGATGTTTAAAACAAAAGTATTATCACATACACCGGATAGGTACGGTTAAATGTGTTGTTTTACAGGGTCAGCCATAGTACAACGCCCCTGGAGAAAATTAGGGTTAAGTGCCTTGCTCAAGGGCACATCGGCTCTAACTGCTAGGCTACCGGCAGCTCTGGAACTGGAAGCCAGTTCCACTGCTTTTGTCATTGTTCCCCTCTGATCAGGGACTGATTTAGACCAGGGACACCAGGTAGAACAGAGAAGCAGCAGGCTCTGGACCTCGTGAGGTCAGAGTTGAACACCCTATTGTAGATTATTACGTAAAATACATCAAACTAAGTGTCGAGATCATTCCTTCAAATAAATGTTTGTGTTATCGGTTTTCAATTGACTGGCTTGTTGTTCGTCCTCTGGTGTGGCAGGCCATTGTTATCCAATTAGGACTGTATTGCTGGGCTGGAGGGATGAAAAGGAGAGACAGAGGAAATAGAAACAGAAGAGAGAGAAATAGAGGGAGCTTCCCCACTGAATGCATGTCTGTTTGCCCACGCAGAGTATGTGTGTGTCCTATAGTATGGGAGTGTGACCTCTAGTAAAACACCATGAGATACTAAACATTCATGGCGCAGACTAGAGACTAAGCCAGAGGGACTGTTGGGGAGAGGAAGGAAAGTGAAGAAGCGAGATGGAGGAGAAAGAGAAAAAAAGAGAGGGAGAGGACAAAGATGAAGGAGTGAAAAGAGAGAGAGAGAGTAACTCTCTGTGTCCCTGTGCTGTACATGGGGTGGATCCAGGGGGGCGGAGTTAAAGCAACAACACAGAAAGCTAAATAGCACAACACAGAACTGCACTTCATTGCAGCGAACGCCAGAGTACACACAGATAACCTCAGCAATCCTTCCTCAGCTGGAGAGAGCAGGAGGAAGGAAGGGGGGATTGAGGGAGGGAGGGGGCTGCAGGAGGTAATCAGGGTTGAGAGAAGAAAGGAGGGCAGAGAGAGATGAAAGAGAGAGGACAGTGGACAGTAAGAAGTGGTCGAAAGAGGAGAGGACCAGAAGAGCAAGATGGGTGATGAAACGAGAGAAGACGGAAGGAGAGAACAGCGGACAGTAAGAAGTGGTCGAAGAGGAGGGACCAGAGAGCAAGATGGGTGAACGAGAAGACAGAAGACAGGAGACAGAGGGACAGTAAGGGGGGGGGGAGTGGTCAAGAGGGAGAGGACCAGAGAGCAAGATGGAGTGAACGAGAAAGGCGGAAGGAAGACAGCGGACAGTAAGAAGTGGTCGAAAGGAGGACCAGAGAGCAAGATGGAGTGAACGAGAGAAGACGGAAGGAAGAGACAGCGGACAGTAGAAGTGGTCGAAGAGGAGAGGACCAGAGAGCAAGATGGAGTGAACGAGAGAAGACGGAAGGAGAGAAACAGCGGACAGTAAGAAGTGGTCGAAGGAGAGGACCAGAGAGCAAGATGGAGTGAACGAGAAGACGGAAGGAGAGAACAGCGGACAGTAAGAAGTGTTCGAAGAAGAGGACCAGCGAGCAAGATGGAGTGAAAGAGAGGAAGGAGAGAACCGGACAGGAGAAGGAGGGACCAAGATGGAGTGAACGAGAGAAGACGGAAGGAGAGAACAGCGGACAGTAAGAAGTGGTCGAAGAGGAGAGGACCAGAGAGCAAGATGGAGTGAACGAGAAGACGGAAGGAGAGAACATGGACAGTAAGAAGTGGTCGAAGAGAGAGGACCAGAGAGCAAGATGGAGTGAACGAGAGAAGACGGAAGGAGAGAACAGCGGACAGTAAGAAGTGGTCGAAGAGGAGAGGACCAGAGAGCAAGATGGAGTGAACAGAAAGACAGAAGGAGAGAACAGTGAAAGATAAAAGACAGAGTGAAACAGCATAACGAGGGGACGGCTAACAAGGGACAGACAGAAAGAGGACAGAATGAGAGAAATAAAAGGAGGACATGAAGACAGAAAGAGAATGATGGAGAGAGAGAGAGGGAGAGCTGTGTGTCAGGGGGGTGTGATGTGAAGAGAATCTAGCTGCATCAAAGCGGAGGAGAGGCAGAGGAGCACTGCAGCCGTGACCTGAATGTGCTCCCCCAGCCCTCTGCTGCTAACAGGATCAATGGCAGGCCTGCGTTGGGCTCACCTCAGGCCCCTGGGCAGGCTAATGAAGGCACACACCACACACACCACACCAATGATCAGTGGTGCTCGTGAAACCAGCAGTGTGATCTGACTATACCTGTCATTATAAGAAATCAAGATAACTCAAAAGATTCCATCTGTTTGCTTTACAAGGGATGTAGCAGATGTTTACAATGCCCCAGATTTTACTGTCCAACGCTTTGACATGTATACACACACACACACACACACACACACACACACACACACACACACACACACACACAGAGAGATGAAGATCACAGCGTCTAACTGATAAAAACGTAGATATTTCACTTGTAAGCCCTCAAAGACTTCTCTTTTTACTAAGAGGTGCAATTTTCCAACTCCACTTCCACCTGATGTCACGTCATAGCCGAGGTGTTATTAGATACCGCTGAATAACATCTAAATGGTTTCACATAATTTATCACGATCGTTTCTCTCTCCCAGGCTATGGGGCCGTGCTGAAGCTCCATTGTGGCAGAGAGTCAGAATCTGGTCAAATCAATATAAGGGGAATTACTTCCCAAATTCCTTCATACGATGTAACCTGCATAACCCCCTTCCAGCTTGAATCCATTTGAAGCTTGGTTCTGGGATTGGAGAGTGGGACTATGGATTGGCATGTGCAGCACTGATGTTCGGCCCTTGATGTAAAGACCTACCTACTTTACTGTAGTCCACTCTGAGGTGCTCTGGGAAAAGTGACAGGAGAATTCTCACACTTACATACAGTCAACATTCTGGATACATTCTGGATCAATATTCATCCGTATTATATAGCTTATAAGGGGAAGGAATTGGTCTGGAATTACAGTGATACAACGAACAGGGTCGGTGTGTCATATCGAACTTCGTTCAGGTGTGAAGAGCTTCTGCTAACAGCACATACAGTATCAACGGAGAGTACGGTGTCTAGTACTAATGGGGTCTCCTCCATCACCACGAGTCCTCCAGCCTCAAGTCACATCCTCTATCTCTGCCCCTGTCTGAGGAGCGTGTGAAAAAGCGAAAAGGAATGGAACCATAAGACCATGGGCACTGGGAGGGCGGGGACACATATTGTGTGTGTAGAAATCACCTTGATTCAGTGCACCGGCCCTTTGATGTTGCCTGGAGCTGAACAACTCCTCGCTCTGAGCCAACCCTAAGCCTTAAAACTCAAATCCAGCCTGATCGTCCCCCACCCCCCTCCTGAAAATCATAACCCATAAGGACGGAGAATAAATTCCTCCACCTTAGAATCGCTCGCTCGCAGTCCATCTCGCCAATCGACCGAGACATCAGGCCAGAGATAACAGAAAACAGGTTACGAGACGATGGGAGGTGATGGGAGGAGGAGGGAGGAGGGAGGAGAGGTGGTTAAGAAGATCACGTCCTGAAAATTGCATGCAGCGTGACTACCTAAAATGGAAGTTTCTCAGGCAAGGGATGGAGGATGGAAGATAGGATGACCTTCCAGTTGACAGAGTGAGAGACAGAAGAAGGAGAGAGGAGGAAAAAATCGAGGTCAAATATGAAATCTGACTCAAATTAGGAAAACATTCCTGTTCTATCACAGTTGAGAGCCTCAGCCAGACCCTGCAGGAACAACCAGTACATGTACTGGGTATCTGACACATGTACTGGTTATCTGACACACGTACTGGTTATCTGACACACGTACTGGTTATCTGATCTACGTACTGGTTATCTGACACACGTACTGGTTATCTGACCCACGTACTGGTTATCTGACACACGTACTGGTTATCTGACACACGTACTGGTTATCTGACACACGTACTGGTTATCTGACACACGTACTGGTTATCTGGTTATCTGACACACGTACTGGTTATCTGACACACGTACTGGTTATCTGACACACGTACTGGTTATCTGACACACGTACTGGTTATCTGACACACGTACTGGTTATCTGACACACGTACTGGTTATCTGATCTACGTACTGGTTATCTGACACACGTACTGGTTATCTGACACACGTACTGGTTATCTGATCTACATACTGGTTATCTGACACACGTACTGGTTATCTGACACACGTACTGGTTATCTGACACGTACTGGTTATCTGACACACGTACTGGTTATCTGACACACGTACTGGTTATCTGACACACGTACTGGTTATCTGACACACGTACTGGTTATCTGACACACGTACTGGGTATCTGACACACGTACTGGGTATCTGACACGCTGGTTATCTGACACACGCGGATTTATCTGATCTCACGCATTCGGTTATCTGACACCGTACTGGTTATCTGACACACGTGCTGGGTATCTGATTATACTGGTTATCTGACACACGTACTGGTTATCTGATCTACGATACTGGGTATCTGACCACGTGCTAGTTATCGACACCGCGTACTGGTTATCTGACACACGTACTGGTTATCTGATCTACGTACTGGTTATCTGACACACGTACTGGTTATCTGATCTACGTACTGGTTATCTGACACACGTACTGGTTATCTGACACACGTACTGGTTATCTGACACACGTACTGGTTATCTGACACACGTACTGGTTATCTGACCCACGTACTGGTTATCTGACACACGTACTGGTTATCTGACACACGTACTGGTTATCTGATCTACGTACTGGTTATCTGATCTACGTACTGGTTATCTGACACACGTACTGGTTATCTGATCTACGTACTGGTTATCTGATCTACGTACTGGTTATCTGACACACGTACTGGTTATCTGACCTACGTACTGGTTATCTGACCTACGTACTGGTTATCTGACCTACGTACTGGTTATCTGACCTACGTACTGGTTATCTGACCTACGTACTGGTTATCAATACACGTACTGGTTATCTGACACTCGGTTATCTGACACACGTACTGGTTATCTGACCTACGTACTGGTTATCTGCCCTACGTACTGGTTATCTGACCTACGTACTGGTTATCTGACACACGTACTGGTTATCTGACACACGTACTGGTTATCTGACACACGTACTGGTTATCTGACACACGTACTGGTTATCTGACACACGTACTGGTTATCTGACACACGTACTGGTTATCTGACACACGTACTGGTTATCTGACACACGTACTGGTTATCTGACACATGTACTGGTTCTAGGGGATACTATACAATTACGACTTCATCCATGTAATAACCACTTCCATACATGTAATTACATTATAATAACAACAAAATACCCCCCTTTATGAAAATCGGTGCGTTTGTTAGCCAGTGTGGGTGAGGGTGTGTTTATGAGTCTGTATTTGTTATTGTGTGTGTTTGATCTCGTGTGGTGGCTGGCCCTGGCTCCTGTTCATTCCTCTCTCTCTCCTCCTTGTTAATCGCATCAGCTGGTTTAGCCAGAGGACATCCTTCATTAAATAAGTCAGAAGTAGCATATTGGGTAGTCTGGCCCCTTCTTTTTCCGCAGGTTTTACCCTCTAACAAATTCCTTTGCTGCGCCCAGATGTCAGGTATTTGAATAAAACGGCCTCATTGTACCTCCTCCCCTTACCGCTGTGTCCCTGAGAGATGGAGGGAGGAAGATATAGAGGAGGGGCGAGGGGAGGAGTGTTCGGAGCATATTGGAGGGTGTGTGTTTGTGTGCAGTGTAGTGTGTTAGCGGTTCCATCTGGGTCTCCTGGGAAGCGGGAGTCAGGGAAAACCGCATCTCATAAAGGGGGAGGGAAGCCCATTGCCCTACAAGGACAGAACATTACAGAGAATGTCGCTCAGGAAAAACCTGGGCTTGGGCCCTATGTTGGCTGGCTGACTAGGCTCTCTCTCACCCTTCTCTTTCCTCTCTCAATATTTCTCTCTTAATAGGCAAAGGAACATCGAGAGAGGAGAGAGAGAGAGAGAGAGAGAGAGAGGAGACATCGAGAGAGATACATTGAGAGTGGAGAAACAGAGATACATTGAGAGAGAGAGACAGAGAGAGACAGAGAGAGACATCGAGAGAGAGACAGACATCGAGAGAGAGACAGAGAGAGAGAGAGAGAGAGAGAGATACATTGAGAGATACAGAGAGAGATACAGAGAGAGAGAGAGAGACATCGAGAGAGAGAGAGACAGAGAGAGAGACATCGAGAGAGAGAGAGACATCGAGAGAGAGAGAGAGAGAGAGAGACAGAGAGAGAGAGAGAGATACAGAGAGAGAGATACAGAGAGAGAGAGGGCCAGACTGATAGGAATTCCATCTGTCGGGACGGAGCGGAGCGGTGACAGGCGGAGAGAGAACCAAAGGCATCTGGTCTCCATTGGTGCTGGGGGGTGCGGGCCAACTAACAGGGCCTGCTCTGGAACCATACGAGGGAGAGATGGATGGAGAGACTGAGGGGTTGAGCCAAGGACCTGGCAAAGGGGGGACAGGGAGAGGAAACAGAGAGAGCGAGAGGGAGAGAGAGGTAGAAAGGGAGATAGGGCCCCGACAACTGGCAGTCGTGATTTTTCACACATTGCTTTGGATTGGGCTTGGATGGGGGGTATGGGAGGTTTGGCATGTATGTAGCCAGGGTGTGGGGGGAGCCGAGTTAATCACAGTATTCTGAGGAGAGGAGTTGAGAGGAGTTGTCCTCAAAAGCCTAGTGTGTGTGTGTATGTTGTGTGTGGGTTCATGTGGATGTTTGCTGATAAGTCTTTGGGTTGAGATCAGAACAAAAGAGGGAGAACAGAGGTGTGATGATCAGTCAGCGCTGTCAGGGGAGACAAACCTACTATACAGCCAGCATAGTTCACAGCCAGATACACTGAGGGAGCCATGAGGAGCTCTCTGAGGAACACACGCATATGTTCATAAGGGAAACAGATCTTCTATATGTTGCGATGAATATGTTCAGTAGGGATTACCATGATGACTAACTGTACCCAAATAAATACTGGATGATACAAGCAGAATGAGATTGTTGTGACAAATGCCATCACAGTAGTGATGGAATGTTATCATATTGTATATTGAATGAATGAGAGAAACATGATCTGGTACATGTCTGGCTAGGGGATGTGATCTGGTACATGTCTGGCTAGGGGATGTGATCTGGTACATGTCTGGCTAGGGGATGTGATCTGGTACATGTCTGGCTAGGGGATGTGATCTGGTACATGTCTGGCTAGGGGATGTGATCTGGTACATGTCTGGCTAGGGGATGTGATATGGTACATGTCTGGCTAGGGGATGTGATCTGGTACATGTCTGGCTAGGGGATGTGATCTGGTACATGTCTGGCTAGATGGATGTGATCTGGTACATGTCTGGCTAGGGGCTGTGATCTGGTACATGTCTGGCTAGGGGATGTGATCTGGTACATGTCTGGATAGGGGATGTGATCTGGTACATGTCTGGCTCGGGGATGTGATCTGGCACATGTCTGGCTAGGGGATGTGATCTGGTACATGTCTGGCTAGGGGATGTGATCTGGTACATGTCTGGCTAGGGGATGTGATCTGGTACATGTCTGGCTAGGGGATGTGATCTGGTACATGTCTGGCTAGATGGATGTGATCTGGTACATGTCTGGCTAGGGGATGTGATCTGGTACATGTCTGGCTAGGGGATGTGATCTGGTACATGTCTGGCTAGATGGATGTGATCTGATACATGTCTGGCTAGGGGATGTGGTCTGGTACAACGTCTGGCTAGGGGCTGTGATCTGGTACATGTCTGGCTAGGATGTGATCTGGTGCATGTCTGGCTAGGGGATGTGATCTGGTACACGTCTGGTACATGTGATCTTATCATATGATGCTACAACAGGCATCCATACTGATGATGACATGTAATGGTGAGAATAACCACCGATAAAAGCAACAGGAAAATGAAAAGGTCAGCAAGACAATACAATTTCCACTAAACAACCATTTTGTTTCTTTTATTTTCTGAAAATCTTGCACTAGCAAAGAGAAGTGTGGGTTTGGGTCTGTAATGATCCCGCTGGGTTTTTTTTTCAGTACAATTTCCTAATGGAATATTTTACTGCACAACAGCCGTGGAGTGGCGAGGACCACTGCGAAGGTCATTAAAGCACTTTTGAAATTAAAACAGTTCAAAATGAGATCACGGGGAGCGATTATGTCCCTGCGGTGGCTATAAGAATGTGTTTACTGAGAGGAGAAGTACAGTGCGTTAGGCCTCATTAGCTTATTGCTATAGATGCAATGTGTGTGTGTGTGTGCATTGTTAACTATGCTATTGTTAAGAGTGAATCAGCTGTAGAGGTTATAGCGATATATAATTCTGTTTGCTAATGGTTCATAATTGCTGATTGTGTGTGTGTGTGTGTGTGTGTGTGTGTCTAACTGTAATGTGAAGATCAGATCATGCAAAGGTCCTTAGGACAGAGAGAGAGAGAGAGAGAGAGGAAGAGGTATGGAGAGCAAGAGAGAGAAGGAGGTAGAGGGAGGAAGAGGAAGAGGGAGGGTGAGGAAGAGAGAGAAGGAGGTAGAGGGAGGAAGAGGGAGGAGAGGAAGAGAGAAGGAGGGAGAGGTAGAGGGAGGAGAGAAAGAAAGAAAAAACAATCATTCATTTTAATGGTTATTGATGTTATTTATAATTCCCCTCACTTCGCAAATCACAATTCCAACCACTTGACGACCTATTGAGCTTTTTATGCTATCGATTCATTTCCTCCTGCTTAAACAGTCTATTACAATGGTAAATTGGAAGTGTACGCATATTTAGTCACGCCTCAACAATATATTTACCCTTCTTATGCTGTACGTGACCTAGCATAATGCATTGAGATGGAAAGTAGAATTTGTCTTTGCTGCTGGGATAATTAATTAATATCTCATAGAATCATAATTGTAGGATTACAAAAGAAGGAAATTGAATGATGGGAAAAATCAAATTATGACAAACGTGCAAATATTCTTACTGATGAGGAAAACAATGATGATAATTATGATAGTACTGATGTTGATAATCATGACAATAACCATGATAACAGTCATGTTTACTCTACAAAATAAAGTGACAGGAGGTTGATTATCTTGGTGTCTGGAAGGCATGTCGTGGTGTATCAGCTCAGTAATCTGTGTGCTGGGAAGGAGAGGTGCGTGGCGTTGGGAAACACCCTAAATGTCCACATAGGAGAGAAGGCAGAACCAGATGAACCTACGTGATGCACCCCTGGAATCCTGCTCTGAGCTTTACAAAACACTTTTATGGACACACACACCTGTACTATGAAACACACACACACATAACTAGGTATGTAGGGACAGACACACACACCTGTACTATGAAACACACACACATAACTAGGTATGTAGGGACAGACACACACACCTGTACTATGAAACACACACACATAACTAGGTATGTAGGGACAGACACACACACCTGTACTATGAAACACACACACACATAACTAGGTATGTAGGGACAGACACACACACCTGTACTATGAAACACACACACACATAACTAGGTATGTAGGGACAGACACACACACCTGTACTGAAACACACACATACTATATGTAAACACACACACCTGTACTAACTAGGTATGTAGGGACAGACACACACACCTGTACTATGAAACACACACACATAACTAGGTATGTAGGGACAGACACACACACCTGTACTATGAAACACACACACATAACTAGGTATGTAGGGACAGACACACACATCTGTACTATGAAACACACACACACATAACTAGGTATGTAGGGACAGACACACACACCTGTACTATGAAACACACACACACATAACTAGGTATGTAGGGACAGACACACACACCTGTACTATGAAACACACACACACATAACTAGGTATGTAGGGACAGACACACACACATATGCTCAAACACTAAAGTACACACAGGTTAGCGACACCTGGTTTCTGGTAACACAGTGTTCGGTTAAGGGCAAAGCCTTCACCTTTATGTTGCAGCATTCCAACCCAAACAGATGAACAGAGAGGGGAGGTAGAATGAGAGAAAATAACAGAGAAAGTGGAGGAAAAGCCCTCACTCTCTTCACGGTCCTGAGATCACAGCAGTGCGGGTGCTGACAAAGGACTGTGTGTGTCATCTCCGTGCCTGCGGGTGTGTTCCTGTGTGTGTGTGTGTGTGTGTGTGTGTGAGTGACAGGCGGCAGGGCCCAATCGGCCGGGGAGCGGGGCGGACAGTGATTACGGGTGACAGTGGTGTTACCGTGGAGACAGGTGAACGCTGGAGAGTGGAGGGATGGAGAGAACATTATTCATATATTCAGAAGACTGGCTGGGACTTTCAACATGTTGTATCCCCTGCAGTCAGACATTACACAGTGCCACTGGCACTGGATCCACACACACACACACACGCGAGAGAGAATAGAGAGAGCGAGAGAATAGAGAGAGAATATAGAGAGAGAAAGAATAGAGAGAGAGAGAATAGAGAGAGAGAAAGAATAGAGAGAGAGAGAGAATAGAGAGAGAGAGAGAGAGAGAAGAGAGAGAGAGAGAATAGAGAGAGAGAGAGAGATAGACAGGAGAGAGAGAGAGACAGGAGGGAGAGAGAGAGAGAGAGAGCTGACACAACATACTGTAACTTAGACACGGGCAGACGATCAGAGAGAAATGGTGTGTTTGTACCTGTCTGTGTGACTGTGAATTAATACATGGTGGGTGTGTTCCTGTCTGTATGGGTGTGAAATAATACATGGTGTGAGTGTTCCTGTCTGTGTGGGTGTGAAATAATACATGGTGGGTGTGTTCCTGTCTGTGTGGGTGTGAAATAATACATGTCTGTGTGAGTGTTCCTAATACATGGTGTGAGTATGTTCCTGTCTGTGTGGGTGTGAAATAATACATGGTGTGAGTGTTCCTGTCTGTGTGGGTGTGAAATAATACATGGTGTGAGTGTTCCTGTCTGTGTGGGTGTGTTCCTGTCTGTGTGGGTGTGAAATAATACATGGTGTGAGTGTTCCTGTCTGTGTGGGTGTGAAATAATACATGGTGTGAGTGTTCCTGTCTGTGTGGGTGTGAAATAATACATGGTGTGAGTGTTCCTGTCTGTGTGGGTGTGAAATAATACATGGTGTGAGTGTTCCTGTCTGTGTGGGTATGTTCCTGTCTGTGTGGGTGTGAAATAATACATGGTGTGAGTGTTCCTGTCTGTGTGGGTGTGTAATAATACATGGTGTGAGTGTTCCTGTCTGTGTGGGTGTGTTCCTGTCTGTGTGGGTGTGAAATAATACATGGTGTGAGTGTTCCTGTCTGTGTGGGTGTGAAATAATACATGGTGTGAGTGTTCCTGTCTCTGTGGGTGTGAAATAATACATAGTGGGTGTGTTCCTGTCTGTGTGGGTATGTTCCTGTCTGTGTGGGTGTGAAATAATACATGGTGTGAGTGTTCCTGTCTGTGTGGGTGTGTAATAATACATGGTGTGAGTGTTCCTGTCTGTGTGGGTGTGTTCCTGTCTGTGTGGGTGTGAAATAATACATGGTGTGAGTGTTCCTGTCTGTGTGGGTGTGAAATAATACATGGTGTGAGTGTTCCTGTCTGTGTGGGTGTGAAATAATACATGGTTGAGTGTTCCTGTCTGTGTGGGTGTGAAATAATACATAGTGTGTGTGTTCCTGTCTGTGTGGGTTTGTTCCTGTCTGTGTGACTGTGAATTAATACATAGTGTGTGTGTTCCTGTCTGTGTGGGTATGTTCCTGTCTGTGTGGGTGTGAAATAATACATGGTGTGAGTGTTCCTGTCTGTGTGGGTGTGAAATAATACATGGTGTGAGTGTTCCTGTCTGTGTGGGTGTGAAATAATACATGGTGTGAGTGTTCCTGTCTGTGTGGGTATGTTCCTGTCTGTGTGGGTGTGAAATAATACATGGTGTGTGTGTTCCTGTCTGTGTGGGTGTGTAATAATACATGGTGTGAGTGTTCCTGTCTGTGTGGGTGTGTTCCTGTCTGTGTGGG
>NW_027010586.1:20000-30410 GCF_036934945.1 Oncorhynchus masou masou | reverse complement strand
TTGTTTGTGTCGCACTGCTTTGCTTTATCTTGGCCAGGTCGCAGTTGCAAATGAGAACTTGTTCTCAACTAGCCTACCTGGTTAAATAAAGGTGTTCTCAACTAGCCTACCTGGTTAAATAAAGGTGAACTAAAGATAAACATCTGTATTGCTTTTTCTCTGGATTTTTAGGCTGGGTTTCTGGGTTTCTATGCACATTTTGACATCTGCTTATGTAAAAATGGGTTTATAAATACAGTACATTTGATTGATAAGGTTGATAAGGGTTGAAGGTGGAACGGGAGGCTGTGTGACCAGATGGACTGTACATCATTAGACCAACTGAAGCCTTTCTTCTGCTTGATGTTAAACCAGTTATCTGTGAAACAATGAACCACGGAGGCTCTCACCACAGAGAGGGCTGCTGTTCCCGATCCAACATCATTAACTACACGTGCGTGTGTGTGTGTGTGTGTGTGTGTGTGTGTGTGTGTGTGTGTGTGTGTGTGTGTGTGTGTGTGTTTGTGTGTGTGTGTGTGTGTGTGTGTGTGTGTGTGTGTGTGTGTGTGTGTGTGTGTGTGTGTGTGTTACTGTAACTGTCTCCTCATGTCACCCATATGTCTGTGTAATCCATCCAGTCCTTATTGGGCCTCTGGTCTGCATTCCTCTCAGTGGGGCCTGCCAATCAATGAGCTGCTCACCTCTCAGAGCCAGTCAATGAGCCATCACACACAATACCTCTACTCATTTGAGCCACATATAGACACTAATTTGTGCCCTATATCACACAGACACAAACGCTTCACGAACGCACGCAAACTCACTGGTGCACTTCATAAACGGAATCACATCTTTGCTTTGTTAGTTAGTGGCCTAGAGTGAGGATGAGTCACTACAGCAACATCTTCCCTCAGCTAGAGGTTGTCAGCAGGTACCATTATTGTTTTAAAGATGTGTGTGTGTGTGACAGAGTGTGAGGATGCGTGTCAAGGGCATCATGCAGCGTGTGTGTGTGTGTGCATTTTCTCTCAGCTTAGTGTTTGTCAGCATCATCATTGTTTTAAAGATTCTCCCTGTGTAGAGGAAGGGACAGGGAGAACAGGTGGTGTTGTGATATGTGCCCAGCGCCGCAGAGGCAGTTTAGACTAAATGTTCCCTTTAGCCCTCAGTTAGCAGGCACCGGAGCACCTGTTAATACACAAACTAATGACACAGTAGCTCAAACCGACCATCAAACCGACCATCAAACCGACCATCAAACCGACCATCAAACCGACCATCAAACCGACCATCAAACCAACCATCAAACCGACTATCAAACCGACCATCAAACCGACCATCAAGCTGACCATCAAACCGACCATCAAACCGACCATCAAGCTGACCATCAAACCGACCATCAAACCGACCATCAAGCTGACAATCAAACCGACCATCAAAACCGACCATCAAGCTGACCATCAAACTGATCATCAAACCGACCATCAAACTGACCATCAAACCGACCATCAAGCCGACCATCAAACCGACCATCAAGCCGACCATCAAACCGACCATCAAACCGACCATCAAGCTGACCATCAAACCGACCATCAAACCGACCATCAAACTGACCATCAAACTGATCATCAAACCGACCATCAAGCTGACCATCAAACCGACCATCAAACCGACCATCAAACCGACCATCAAACTGACCATCAAACTGACCATCAAGCTGACCATCAAACCGACCATCAAACCGACCATCAAACTGACCATCAAACCGATCATCAAACCATCAAACCGACCATCAACAAACCGACCATCAAGCTGACCATCAAACTAACCATCAAACCGACCATCAAACTGACCATCAAACCATCATCAAACCGACCATCAAAACCATCAAACCGACCATCAAACCGACCATCAAATCGATCATCAAACCGACCATCAAGCCAATCAAACTCTTTATTGAATAAGCCAAATGAGCTAACGATCCTTTAAAGCCTTCAGGATCTCTGTTAACTTTGTTCAATGCAATAACTGTGCATTCTAAAAGATTCAGGTTTACAATTGCCTACACTGTGCATACATCTGTCACTGGTGTGACGACTGCCGTTAATCACTGTGTATACTTCTGCCCATGTGTTCTCAATTGAAAGCTTGTTTATTGCTTGATTCATTGAGTGATGTGTTGGCTCCCTGTTTTTCTTCTTGTTTCCTTTGTTTGAGGTGTGGCTGCTCAGGTGCCGGGGAAGTTACATACATTTAGTCTCTCGATGTACAAAACTGATAGAGACATACCCCAAGCGAATTACAGCTGTAATCGCAGCAAACGGTGGCGCTACAAAGTATTAACTTAAGGGGCTGAATAATTTTGCACGCCCAATTTTTCAGTTTTTTGATTTGTTAAAAAAGTTTGAAATATCCAATAAATGTCGCTCCACTTCATGATTGTGTCCCACTTGTTGTTGATGCTTCACAAAAAAAATACTGTTTTATATCTTTATGTTTGAAGCCTGAAATGTGGCAAAAGGTCGCAAAGTTCAAGGGGGCCGAATACTTTCGCAAGGCGCTGTACATTTAAAGCTGTGGAAGAGCACCTTTGAAACCTTGGGTTTTCCTTAGATAATTATTACTTGAATGAGTTGATGATATAAGATTCATGCTTAATTGTTTTCCCTCCACCTGCACTGAACCCTGTTTTTTGTTTGGTTTAATTGTTTGTGTTTGTGTTATGGCCTACCTCCACTTTGTTGCTAAGCTACAATCTAGCTTGGTTTTTCTGAAAGCTGAAATTGGGAGATACATGAACTTGAAAACGGTGACCTGCCTCTTCATGTTATTCAACTCAAGCCTATTCTAATAGAACCTGAGCTGCCTACAGTATGCTATCAGTTATTCAGAACTCCCTATGTTCGGTGGAAACCTAGGGTGGCATAGTTGGATCTATAATGAGCAAAAATGTAAACGAACATGCAATCATTTCAAAGATTTTACTGAGGTACTGTTCATATAAGGAAACTAGTCAATTGAAATAAATGAATATATGGATTTCACATGACTCGGCAGGGGGTGCAGCCATGGGTGGGCCTAGGCCCACCCACTGGCCCAGCCTATCAAAAGGAGTTTTTCTCCACAAAAGGACTTTCTATATTACAGACAGAAATACTCCCCCAGCTCTGTTGGACATTCCTGCAGTCAGCATGCCAATTGCACACTCCCTTAAGACTTGAGACATCAGTGGCATTTTGTTGTGTGACCAAATTGCACATTTTAGTGGCCTTTAATTGTCCCCAGCACAAGGTTCACCTGTGTAGCAATCAATTTTTTTATTTATTTAACTAGGCAAGTCAGTTAAGAACAAATTCTTATTTACAATGACGGCCGATCGGAGAACAGTGGGTTAACTGCCTTGTTCATGGGCAGAACAACATCTTTTTTTTACCTTTGATCTAGCAACCTTCTTGTTGCTGGCCCAACGCTCTAACCACTAGGCTACTTGCCGCCCCAAACGATCATACATTTTAATCGACTTCTTGATATGTCACACCTGTCAGATAGATGGCTTTCTTGGCAAAGGAGAAATGCTCACTGACAGGGATGTCTATAAATTTGTGCTCACAATTTGAGAGAAATAAGCTTTTTGTGCTCATTGAAAGTGTTTTATTTCAGCTCATAAAACATGGAACCAGCACTTTACATGTTGAGTTTGTATTTTTGCTCAGTGTATGATAGTACACTGAGTTCAGTCACAGCCCCTCTTGGCCAATGCGTGGCACATCTAGGTCACCTTTTATGATCAAATTGTAATTATTATTTTCAAATCTATTTTTAGACAATTGTAAGGTGTTAGGAAGATACTTAATTAATGTAAATTCATATGTTAGAAGCAAAGATTACTGACAGTAGATGTAAGATGTTCTTGTTATGGAAATTATTTGTCAATTCATTTGCTTTTTAATTTGTTTTTCCAGTTACTCATAGCACCTTGTATTGCATAAGTGCAATATGATACTCTTGGGCCCCAACAACCTTACTGTCACGATTCCCACCAAAGGTGGCTCCACTTCCTGTTCGAGCGACGCCGGCGGTCGTCGTCACCAGTCTACGAGCTGCCACCGATCCCTTCTTATGGTTTTGTCTCCACTTCCTGTTCGGAGCGCGCTCGGCGCTCGTCGTCACCGGTCTACTAGCTGCCACCGATCCCTTTTCCCTTTTCTGTTGGTTTTGTCTTATTGGTTTCACCTGTTCCTTGTTTAGGTTTTAGTCGGGCTATCCTGGTTGTGGGTCTTTGTTAGTTAGTTTTTCTCCAGACTGGTTGGGTCCTGGTTGTGGGCCTTTGTTAGTTAGTTTTTCTCCAGACTGGTTGGGTCCTGGTTGTGGGTCTTTGTTAGTTAGTTTTTCTCCAGACTGGTTGGGTCCTGGTTGTGGGTCTTTGTTAGTTAGTTTTTCTCAGACTGGTTGGGTCCTGGTTGTGGGCCTTTGTTAGTTTGTTTTTCTCCAGACTGGTTGGGTCCTGGTTGTGGGCCTTTGTTAGTTTGTTTTTATCCAGACTGGTTGGGTCCTGGTTGTGGGCCTTTGTTAGTTTGTTTTTCTCCAGACTGGTTGGGTCCTGGTTGTGGGCCTTTGTTAGTTTGTTTTTCTCCAGACTGGTTGGGTCCTGGTTGTGGGCCTTTGTTAGTTAGTTTTTCTCCAGACTGGTTGGGTCCTGGGTGTGGGACTTTGTTAGTTAGTTTTTCTCCAGACTGGTTGGGTCCTGGTTGTGGGCCTTTGTTAGTTTGTTTTTCTCCAGACTGGTTGGGTCCTGGTTGTGGGCCTTTGTTAGTTTGTTTTTCTCCAGACTGGTTGGGTCCTGGTTGTGGGCCTTTGTTAGTTAGTTTTTCTCCAGACTGGTTGGGTCCTGGTTGTGGGCCTTTGTTAGTTAGTTTTTCTCCAGACTGGTTGGGTCCTGGTTGTGGGCCTTTGTTAGGCCTTTCTTAGACTGGCTGGGTCCTCCTGGTTGTGGGCCTTGTTAGTTAAGCCCAGACTTTGTTTTTCTCCAGACTGGTTGGGTCCTGGTTGTGGGCTCCAGACTGGTTGGGTCCTGGTTGTGGGCCTTTGTTAGTTTTTTTTCTCCAGACTGGTTGGGTCCTGGTTGTGGGCCTTTGTTAGTTAGTTTTTCTCCAGACTGGTTGGGTCCTGGTTGTGGGCCTTTGTTAGTTAGTTTTTCTCCAGACTGGTTGGGTCCTGGTTGTGGGCCTTTGTTAGTTAGTTTTTCTCCAGACTGGTTGGGTCCTGGTTGTGGGCCTTTGTTAGTTAGTTTTTCTCCAGACTGGTTGGGTCCTGGTTGTGGTTCTATTATTATGCGCCTGGTGTTTTGGCGTGATCGTTTTTCCTGCGCCGGGAATAAAAAACAATTGTCCTTTACCCTCCCTTCCCTGCGCCTGACTCCGCACCCACTACTCATAGAAGTGCGTTACACTTACAGGTTGAGGCTCCTCTACATAACACTGTCAACTAGTGTGGATATGAGAATTGACAAAATCAGAGAGACAGCTTTAAACCCCTAAGAAAATGGTCTTTGTCTAATCATTGTCCAGTTATAGCCACAAACACACGGTCCCCTGTTCTCCAACACTGATGTCCCTTCCCTTTCCCTCCAGTAAAGAAAGAGAGCAAGAAAGATGTAAAAGGTTAATTGTATCTAAGAATACTTATGACCGTTTGCATTTTCTATCAGTCACACGTGACCCTTTGCCTCTATCTCAACAGCCTGCGACCTTTTGTTATGCTGCCTAATGAAACCTGGGCCATAAATCACACTCTCTTCCACTTTTTACTGCTCTTTGGGAGTCTATCTTTTCTTCTCCCGCTCGCTTTCCTCCCCCTTTTCCTTCATTATATTTCATTCTATATGTCTCTCTCTCTCTCTGTACCGCCCTCTGCTCATCCTCTCTCTCTCCTTTTCTCTCTCTTTCTCACCCCCTTCCCTAAAAGGAAATGAAGATTAGAACCTGACTCTTTCAATACATGTACTTCATATATCTCTGGCTCTCTGGGTGTATGTTTCATCATACTATAGATGTGTACTTCATCATACCATAGATGTGTGCTTCATCATTCTATAGATGTGTGCTTCATCATACCATAGATGTGTACTTCATTATATTTCAGACAGCCACCAGGTTAGAGGGAGGGGAGAATACCAGCCACCAGGTTAGAGAGAGGGGAGGTTAAGGGGACAGCAACCAGGTTAGAGAGAGGGAGGTAAAAGGGACAGCCACCAGGTTAGAGAGAGGGAGGTTAACAGCCACCAGGTTAGAGGGAGGGGAGGTTAAAGGGACAGCCACCAGGTTAGAGAGGGAGGTTAAAGGGACAGCCACCAGGTTAGAGAGAGGGAGGATAAAGGGACAGCCACCAGTGTCACGCCCTGACCATAGTTTACATGTTTCTATGTTTTGGTTGGTCAGGTGTGATCTGAGTGGGCATTCTATGTTGGATGTCTTGTTTGTCTATTTCTGTGTTTGGCCTGATATGGTTCTCAATCAGGGGCAGGTGTTAGTCATTGTCTCTGATTGGGAACCATATTGAGGTAGCCTGGGGTTCACTGTGTGTTTGTGTGTGATTGTTCTTGTCTCTGTGTTTTGCACCAGATAGGGCTGTTTAGGTTTTCGCACGTTTGTTATTTTGTTAGTTTATCGTGTATAGTTTCTTTATTATAATAAAATGAAAAACAACCACGCTGCATTTTGGTCCGCTCCTCCTTCTACAGACGAAAGCCGGGACAAACAGGTTAGAGAGAGGGGAGGTTAAGGGGATAGCCACCAGGTTAGAGAGAGGGAGGTTAAAGGGACAGCCACCAGGTTAGAGAGGGGAGGTTAAAGTGACAGCCACCAGGTTAGAGAGAGGGGAGGATAAAGGACAGCCACCAGATTAGAGAGAGGGGAGGTTAAAGGGACAGCCACCAGGTTAGAGAGAGGGGAGGTTAAAGGGACAGCCACCAGGTTAGAGAGAGGAGGTTAAAGGGACAGCCACCAGGTTAGAGAGAGGGGAGGATAACAGCCACCAGGTTAGAGAGGGGAGGTTAAAGGGACAGCCACCAGGTTAGAGAGGGGGAGGTTAACAGCCACCAGGTTAGAGGGAGGGGAGGTTAAAGGAACAGCCACCAGATTAGAGAGAGGGAGGATAACAGCCACTAGGTTAGAGGGAGGGATGACTGGGAGAGGGTTAGAAGAGGACTGGGAGAGGGTTGGAAGAGGAATGGGAGAGGGATGGAAGAGGACTGGGAGAGTGATGGAAGAGGACTGGGAGAGGGATGGAAGAGGACTGGGAGAGGGTTGGAAGAGGAATGGGAGAGGGATTGAAGAGGACTGAGAGAGGGTTGGAAGAGGAATGGGAGAGGGATTGAAGTGGACTGGGAGAGGGATGGAAGAGGACTGGGAGAGGGATGGAAGAAGAATGGGAGAGGGATTGAAGTGGACTGGGAGAGGGATGGAAGAGGACTGGGAGAGGGATGGAAGAAGAATGGGAGAGGGATGGAAGAGGACTGGGAGAGGGATGGAAGAGGACTGGGAGAGGGATGGAAGAGGACTGGGAGAGGGATGGAAGAAGAATGGGAGAGGGATGGAAGAGGAATGGGAGAGGGATTGAAGAGGACTGGGAGAGGGATGGAAGAGGACTGGGAGAGGGATGGAAGAGGAATGGGAGAGGGTTGGAAGAAGAATGGGAGAGGGATGGAAGAGGACTGGGAGAGGGTTGGAAGAAGAATGGGAGAGGGATGGAAGAAGAATGGGAGAGGGATGGAAGAGGACTGGGAGAGGGATGGAAGAGGACTGGGAGAGGAATAGTAGAGGACCTGGAGAGGAATAGTAGAGGACTGGGAGAGGAATAGTAGAGGACCTGGAGAGGGATAGAAGAGGACTGGGAGAGGGCTAGAAGAGGACTGGGAGAGGGATGGAAGAGGACTGGGAGAGGAATAGTAGAGGACCTGGAGAGGGATAGAAGAGGACTGGGAGAGGGCTAGAAGAGGACTGGGAGAGGGATGGAAGAGGACTGGGAGAGGGATGGAAGAGGACTGGGAGAGGGATGGAAGAGGACTGGGAGAGGGTTGGAAGAGGACTGGGAGAGGGATGGAAGAGGACTGGGAGAGGGATGGAAGAGGACTGGGAGAAGGATAGAGAGACTGGGAGAGGGCTGGAAGAGGACTGGGAGAGGGATGGAAGAGGACTGGGAGAAGGATAGAGAGAGACTGGGAGAGGGATGGAAGAGGACTGGGAGAAGGATAGAGAGGACTGGGAGAGGGATGGAAGAGGACAGGTAGAGGGATGGAAGAGGACTGGGAGAGGGATAGAGAGGACTGGGAGAGGGCTGGAAGAGGACTGGGAGAGGGATGGAAGAGGACTGGGAGAGGGATAGTAGAGGATGTCTCCTCTAAACCTGATTGTGTTCTTCAATAGGGACATGCCAGGCCGATGATGATGATGGTGATGGTAGTGATGATGATGATGCTGGTGGTGGTAGTGTTGATGATGATGCTGGTGTTGGTAGTGATAGTGATGATGCTGGTGATAGTGATGACAGTGATGCTGGTGGAGGTAGTGACAATGATGATGATGATGATGCTGGTGGTGGTAGTGATGATGATGCTGGTGATAGTGATGACAATGATGCTGGTGGAGGTAGTGACGATGATGATGGTAATAGTGATGACAATGATGCTGGTGGAGGTAGTGACGATGATGATGATGATGATGATGCTGGTGGTGGCAGTGATGATGATGGTGGTGGTAGTGATGATGATGATGATGCTGGTGGTGGTGGCGATGATGATGCTGGTGGTGGTAGTGATGATGCTGGTGGTGGTGGTTGTGATGATGATGCTGGTGGTGGTAGTGATGATGCTGGTGGTGGTAGTGATGATGATGATGGTGGTGGTGGTTTTGTTGATGATGCTGGTTGTGATGGTACTAGTGATGATGATGATAATGATGACAATGGTGGGGGTAGTGACAATGCTGCAGTTGCACTATGAGAGACAGAGACAGACAGAGACAGACAGTCAGAGACAGATAGTCAGGCAGACAGTCAGAGAGACAGACAAACAGACAGAGAGAGACAGAGAGAGACAGACAGAGACAAACAGTCAGAGAGACAAATAGTCAGACAGACAGAAAGACAGTCAGAGAGACATAGAGACAGTCAGAGAGACAGACAGACAGAAAGTCAGACAGACAGACAGTCAGAGAGACAGACAGACAGAAATACAGACAGAAAGTCAGACAGACAGACAGACAGTCAGAGACAGACAGACAGACAGACAGACAGACAGACAGACAGACAGACAGACAGACAGACAGACAGACAGACAGTCAGTCAGTCAGTCAGTCAGTCAGACAGACAGACAGGATCAATTTCCTCTACTGTCTCTATATCTTTCACACCACATCAAGGATAAGAAACCTAGGGATTTACACCCAGAGATGGTGACTAATTGCTCCGTCCCTCTTCTTATTGTGTGAAGCAAGAGAAGAGACCAGTGTACAATTACTTACATGTGGCCTTTCGTCAGGCCCATTGTTTGAACAGGATTTTGTTCTTTAACCTTTAACTGATGATGTATGGCTTAGATTGGCTGCCACAGCACACTGGGAAGGGGACCTGGGTGAACCAGACGTCTCGTTTTAATGATCTGGCTGCTCCTCTTCTCAGGAGGAGAGATCTGAGTCATTTGTCAGTTTGCAGAGATAATCAAGGGTGGAATTGGAGTGGAACGCAACAGAGTTCCCAAAGTGATAAAAAAAGAAGAATCATCATCATTTTATGTAGAATCCTAGCTCTGGTGAGTTCCGAGTGAGTTTTCCCAATTTTCACACCTGCCATGTTCTTAGCACTGTGATGATATACTGTAGGTTGAGTAAAACAATACAACGGGTCCACATAGTTAATAACGTATGAAAACAGAGTCTTTCTGCATCATTTGTTATATTAGTGGCCCTTGTGGGATATGTGTTCTGTCTCAAGTAATGTACTCTACAAAGATCCAATCCAGACAGATAGAAACACACCATATAATGATGGAATGTACTCTACAAAGATCCAATCCAGACAGATAGAAACCCACCATATAATGATGGAATGTACTCTACAAAGATCCAACCCAGACAGATAGAAACCCACCATATAATGATGGAATGTACTTACAAAGATCCAAACCAGACAGATAGAAACGCACCTATGTAATGATGGAATGTACTTACAAAGATCCAATCCAGACAGATAGAAACACACCATATAATGATGGAATGTACTCTACAAAGATCCAAACCAGACAGATAGAAACGCACCATGTAATGATGGAATGTACTCTACAAAGATCCAATCCAGAAAGATAGAAACGCACCATATAATGATGGAATGTACTCTACAAAGATCCACTCCAGACAGATAGAAACACACCATATAATG
>NW_027010586.1:0-15000 GCF_036934945.1 Oncorhynchus masou masou | reverse complement strand
ATGGGTAGTGGAGGCGAGGGAAGAGGGAGCAGGGGTGGCAGGAGGGGTAGTGGAGGGGAGAGAAGAGGGAGGAGGGGTGATGGGAGAGGTGGGAGGAGGGGTAGTGGAGGGGAGAGAGGAGGGGTGAGAGGAGGAGTAGTGGAGGGGGAGGGAAGAGGGAGGAGGGGTAGTGGAGGGGAGGGGAAGATGGAGGAGGGGTGAGAGGAGGGGAGGGAAGAGGGAAGAGGGGGTAGTGGAGGGGAGGGAAGAGGGAGGGGATGGGTAGTGGAGGGAGGGAAGAGGGAGGAGGGGTAGTGGAGGGGAGGGAAGAGGGAGGAGGGGTGGCAGGAGGGGTAGAGGGGAGAGAAGAGGGAGGAGGGGTGATAGGAGAGGTGGGAGGAGGGGTAGTGGAGGGGAGAGAGGAGGGGTGAGAGGAGGAGTAGTGGAGGGGAGGGAAGAGGGAGGAGGGGTAGTGGAGGGGAGGGAAGACGGAGGAGGGGTGAGAGGAGGGGAGGGAAGAGGGAAGAGGGGTAGTGGAGGGGAGGGAAGAGGGAGGATGGGTAGTGGAGGGAGGGAAGAGGGAGGAGGGTAGTGGAGGGGAGGGAAGAGGGAGGAGGGGTAGTGGAGGGAGGGAATATGGAGGAGGGGGTGGGAGGAGAGGGAGGGAGGTCGAGGGAAGAGGGAGGAGGGTGAGAGGAGGGGTAGTGGAGGGGAGAGAAGAGGGAGGAGGGGTGATAGGAGAAGTGGGAGGAGGGGGTAGTGGAGGGAGGGAGGAGGGGGTGAGAGGAGGGGTAGTGGAGGGGAGAAAAGAGGGAGGAGGAGGGGAGGAGGGGGTAGTGGAGGCGAGGGAAGAGAGAGAGGGGTGGTGGAGGGGAGAGAAGAGGGAGGAGGGGTGATAGGAGAGGTGGGAGGAGGGGTAGTGGAGGGGAGAGAAGTGGAGGGGAGGGAAGTGGGAGGAGGGGGTAGTGGAGGCGAGGGAAGAGGGAGGAGGGTGAGAGGAGGGGTAGTGGGGGGCGAGGGAAGAGGGAGCAGGGGTGGGAGGAGGGGAGGGAAGAGTGAGGGAGGGGTAGTGGAGGGGAGGAAGAGGGAGGAGGGGTAGTGGAGGGAGGGAAGAGGGAGGGGGGTGAGAGGAGGGGTAGTGGAGGTCGAGGGAGTAGGGAGGAGGGGGTGAGAGGAGGGGTAGTGGAGCGAGGGGAAGAGGGAGCAGGGGTGGGAGGAGGGGTAGTGGAGGGGTAGTGGAGTCGAGTGAAGAGGGAGGAGGGGTGAGAGGAGGGGTAGAGGAGGGGAGAGAAGAGAGAGGAGGGGGTGAGAGGAGGAGTAGTGGAAGGGAAGGAAAAGGAAGAGGGAGGAGGGGTGGGAGGAGGGGTAGAGGAGGGGAGAGAAGAGAGGAGGGGTGAGAGGAGGAGTAGTGGAAGGGAAGGAAAAGGAAGAGGGAGGAGTGGTGAGAGGAGGGGTAGTGGAAGGGAAGGAAGAGGGAGGAGGGGGTGGGAGGAGGGGTAGTGGAGGGAAAGGAAGAGGGGGAGGGGGTGGGAGGAGGGCTTCTCTACCTCCTGTATTACCATGGCTTCTGTACTTCCTGTATTACCATGGCTTCTCACCCTCCTGTATTACCATGGCTTCTCTCCTCCTGTACTACCATGGCTTCTGTACCTCCTGTATTACCATTGCTTCTCACCCTCCTGTATTACCATGGCTTCTCTCCCTCCTGTACTACCATGGCTTCTGTACCTCCTGTACTACCATGGTTTCTGTACCTCCTGTACCACCATGGCTTCTGTACCTCCTGTATTACCATGGCTTCTCACCCTCCTGTACTACCATGGCTTCTGTCGGTCCTGTACTACCATGGTTTCTGTACCTTCTGTACTACCATGGCTTCTCTACCTCCTGTATTACCATTGCTTCTTACCCTCCTGTATTACCAGGGCTTCTCTACCTCCTGTACTACCATGGCTTCTCAGCCTCCTGTATTACCATGGCTTCTCTACCTCCTGTATTACCATGTCTTCTCTACCTCCTGTATTACCATGGCTTCTCTACCTCCTGTACTACCATGGCTTCTCTCCCTCCTATACTACCATGGCTTCTCGACCTCCTGTATTACCATGGCTTCTCTACCTCCTGTATTACCATGGCTTCTCTACCTCCTTTACTACCATGGCTTCTGTACCTCCTGTACTACCATGGCTTCTCTCCCCTCCTATACTACCATGGCTTCTCGACCTCCTGTATTACCATGGCTTCTCTACCTCCTGTTAACCCTCCTGTACTACCATGGCTTCTGTACCTCCTGTACTACCATGGCTTCTGTACTCCTGTACTACCATGGCTTCTCTACCTCCTGTACTACCATGTCTTCTCCCCTCCTGTATTACCATGGCTTCTCAACCTCCTGTATTACCATGGCTTCTCTACCTCCTGTACTACCATGGATTCTCCACCTCCTGTATTACCATGGCTTCTCAACCTCCTGTATTACCATGGCTTCTCTACCTCCTGTACTACCATGGCTTCTTTATCTCCTGTATTACCATGGCTTCTCTACCTCCTGTATTCCCTCCTGTACTACCATGGCCTCTCTCCCTCCTGTACTACCATGGCTTCTCTACCTCCTGTATTACCATGGCTTCTCTCCTCATTTTCTCTTGTCGTGACTTTATTTTCTTAACCTCTGTAGTGTAGGGGCAGTATTTTGATGTTTGGATGAAAACGTACCCAAATTAAGCTGCCTATTTCTCAGATCCCAGAATCTAGAATATGCATATAATTGTCACATTAGGACAGAAAACACTCTAAAGTTTCCAAAACGGTCCAAATATTGTCTGTGAGTATAACAGAAGTGATATTGCAGGTGAAAACCTGAAGAAAATCCAACCCGGAAGTGTTGTTTTTCCTGAAAGCTCTCTGTTCCATAGCCTGCCTTCGCTCCATTTAAAGGGATATCAACCAGATTCCTTTTCCTATGGCTTCCCCATGGTGTGAACAGTCTTTAGACATAGTTTCAGGCTTTTATTTTGAAAAATGAGCGAGAAAGATCACATCGCGTCATTGTATGGCTGGCTGCCAGCAGCGTTTTGCAAGCGCAACAGAGTGGAGCAGATATTTCTCTCTCTCCTATTGAAGAAGCTACAGTCCCGTTTGAAATATTATCGATTATATATTTTAAAAACAACCTGAGGATTAATTATAAAAAAACATTTGACATGTTTCTACGAACATTAAGGATACTATTTGGAATTTTCGTCTGCGATGTCGTGACCGCTCGAGCCTGTGGATTTCTGAACATAACGCGCCAACCAAATGAAGGTATATTGAATATAAAAGGAATCTTTATGGAACAAAATAACATTTATTGTGAAACTGGGAGTTTCGTGGGTGCAAACATCTGAAGATCATCAAAGGTAAGCGATTCATTTTCTTGCTTTTCTGACTTTCGTGACCAATCTACTTTGCTGCTAGCTTTTTGTAATATTTTGTCTACTGAGAGAGATGTCCTTACATAAACGCTTGGTATGCTTTCGCTGAAAAGCTTTTTTGAAATCTGACACACAAGGTGGAATAACCACAAGCTAATCTGTGTTTTGCTATATTGCACTTGTGATTTCATGAAAATTAAACATTTTTAATAATTTAATTTGAATTTGGTGCTCTGCAATTCAGCGGATGTTGGCGAAAATGATCCCGCTAAAGGGATGGGTGCATCAAGAGGTTTGAATCTGATTACTGTTATTTATATAATCAACTAACTATGTTTAATTGTTACCCGATTTGTCACGCCTGGTCTATATTTATTATGTTTATCTTCATTTATTGGGTCAGGCCAGGGTGTGACATGGGGTTATTTGTGGTGTGTTTCGTCTTGGGGTTGTGTGGGGTGTATAGCATAGTCATTGGCTGCCTGAGGCGGTTCTCAATCAGAGTCAGGTGATTATCGTTGTCTCTGATTGGGAACCATATTTAGGTAGCCATATTCTTTGTGTGTTGCGTGGATGATTGTCCTTAGTGTCCTTGTTCCTGTCGCTGTGTTAGTTTACATAAGTATAGGCTGTTTCGGTTTTCGTTACGTTCATTACGTTCTTGTTTTTTGTAGTATTTGTATTTAGATTCGTGTTACGTTTTTTGATTAAACATGGATCGCAATCTACATGCTGCATTTTGGTCCGACTCTCTTTCGCCTACAGAAAACCATTACACGATTAAATTAATCATGTAACAATTAACTCATTAGGAATTTGGGGCACCACGAGAGTGGTTCTTTAAAGAGTTACCATCTCCCGAATTAACACAAAAGGTCTGTACCTTTCATATCCATAAAACAGTGTTAATCATAACCTTGTATCATATCATCATTCTGAACAGTCGTAAACTCCAGCCTTACCTACTTGTACTACACGATAACAGCACCCACCCATAGCACGTGCTCCAGCAGGTATATCTCACTGGTCATTCCCAAAGCCAACACCTACTTTGGCCGCCTTTCCTTCCAGTTCTCTGTTGCCAATGACTGGAACGAATTGCAAAAATTGCTGAAGCTGGAGACTTACATTTCCCTCACTAACTTTAAACATCAGCTATCTGAGCAGCTAACCAATCACTGCAGCTGTACACAGCCCATCTGTAAATAGCCCACCCAATCTACCTCATCCCCCTATTTTTTTATTTACTTTTCTGCTCTTTTGCACATCAGTATTTCTACTTGCACATCATCATCGGCTCATCTATCACTCCAGTGTTAATCTGCTAAATTGTAATTACTTCGCTACTATTGTTACAACTCAGAGGCGGATGCAAGATGCAAGCAACGATGGTTTTAATGAATGTAGTTCACAGCAGCAACATGACAGACAGACTGTACTCAGAAGGAATCCGACCCAGGAACTCGGGCGCATCTTCCGATCATAACGTGCTGAGAAAACCAGGGGAGTGTGTCCAGATGAGTAGGAAGGAGCACAGCAGATAATCCACACAAGAGAAGAGCACGGACACACACAACCTCAGAGAAGAAACAACGATCTGACAACAAGAAACACTGGTAACAGAACATATAAAGGGAAGATAAGTGGTTCCAGCTGGCAAGACAATCAGGCCGAGATTGGGAAACCACGCCCACACAAACACTGGAGAGAGAGAGAGAGAGAGAGAGAGAGAGAGAGAGAGAGAGAGAGAGAGAGAGAGAGAGAGAGAGAGACGGAGGCAGTGGATTCATGAACCGTGACAACTATGGCCTATTTATTGCCTTACCACCTCACGGCATTTGTACACACTGTATATAGACTTTTTTTTTATTGTGTTGACTGTACGCTTGTTTATTCCATGTGTAAACTCTGTGTTGTTGTTTGTGTCGCACTGCTTTGCTTTATCTTGTCCAGGCCACAGTTGTAAATGAGAACTTGTTCTCAACTAACTTACCTGGTTAAATAAAGGTGAAATAAAAAATAAATAAAAAATTCAGTACTAAACAAATTGGTTTAATTATATATTTACGAGATAACTAAATGATAACACCGGATAAACATACAAACTTAATACATTAAAAACAGGTCCATAGCGGACTGACACAATATGGCGACTTGTTACAAAGGAGAGGGAGAGTGAGAGGCAGAAACATAATACTTTGGTACATTTAGAAATAACTCTCACAGTAATCATATACTTTGCACAAGAACCGCTGACCCATTTCGACTAAGAAATCCTATATGTATTTACGTGTAAACACCTTGGTTCGTCGTGTATTTATGTCAGAACAAGTCTTCTTGGAAAGGGGTTTGGCTGGGCCTTTCTGCGGCTTGTAATTCTCTGACTGTCCAAAAGAACCCCCCACCAGTCTCTTCTCTGTTGTCCTCCTCTGCCGTCCTCCGGTATCCGTTGACGTGTCATGTAGTCCTGAACAGAGCGACACAGTTTATTCTACTTTCCATTCGCTCCTGAAGCTGCCTCCTTTTGAAGATAAGCTAGCCAGTCATGCCGATGGTTCCCGTTGGGAGTAGCGTACACAGGGATTTGAGTAGAGTAGTGGAATGGTCCCACTTAAATTCACTTTCTAGATACTTAGGACAGCTAGACAGCTGTACCAGTGATTGTCCAGGAGGTGACTTATTGTCTCTACCTTGTGTCGAGATTTCAGAGTTGAAACCCCTTTAGCTGCAGCTACACGCCTCTGCCAAATGACTTAAATGTAAATGTAGTTTGATATGTTCCTTTTTAACCCCTCATTTTATACAGTTCTTCAAATTGGGGCGGTTAGTCAGGCTGACATGTTCGCTGACCTCCTTATAGAAACAATTTCCTCGTATAATTTCTAAGATCACACCCCCTCTCAATAACAAAAACACTTTCAGAAGTGTTCATGTACAACATAGAGGATGGAGACTTCGCAAAGGAGGTGGGTATACTTACATTATTTCCTTTATGACATCACAAAATAACAGCCCATGTGACATTATTATTCTTTAGATCGCCTCTGACCATTCCCCACGTTCTATATTAGTAATATTGTTTGAGTACTCGCTTTAGAATGTGTCAGTTTCGGCGGGAAAACATCTGTGAACAAAGGCACATTTCCTGTGTGAATTTGGGGAGGGAGATAGCTGACAGCTCTAATCCCTGATTCACAACAGGGTGTGAACTGTCAACCACCCACCAGCCCCCCCCCCTGGTTGATGTCATCCACTACAAAGCTGATCTGACCCATCTGTATCCTCACAGGACAGTCACGACACTCTCTTATGCTCTTATTTCTTTCAATCTTTTCCTTCTTTTCCTTCTTTCTTTCACACAGAGCGATACTAAATCAATTAAATAAAACCTTGCCTCTCGTTAACGTTTGACTTTTTTCCAACTTGCACTGACTTTGCTGATGGCTACTTTATTGAGGAAAAAAATTGACTTACTATGACTGTGATACGTGCTTGTCCCACCTACACCCTTTAGAAAAAGGGTTCTAAAAGGGTTCTTCGGTTGTCCCCATAACTGAACCCTTTTTGATTCCAGGTAGAACCCTTTTTGGTTCCAGGTAAAACTCTTTTGGGTTTCATGAAGAACCCTCTGTGGAAAGAGTTTTACATGGAACCCAAAAGGGTTCTACCTGGAACCAAAATGATTCTTTAAAGAGTTCTCCTATGGGGACAGCCAAAGAACCATTTTAGGTTCTAGATAGGACCTTTTCTTCTAAAAGTGTAGCTATCTTAAAGGGGACTTTCACTCTGGCTCTGTCACGGCATTACTATGGTAACAACATTACATTTTTATCATAAACATCACCATTATTCAAACCACAAGCTAGAACTAGCACATTTTAATTTCACTTGATGAATCAGGAAGTTTCGACTTCCTGTGTATTTGACTGAACCAAAGTCCTGCATTCATAGCAAATGCAGATACCGCCCGCTAGGTAGAGGAGTCATGCCTACAACTTGGACGATCTCATCTCATCTGCAAGGTATTTTGTTTGTTTTTCACTAGTGTTTGTTTTTCACTAGTGTTTGTCATCATGCCTGTGTGGTGTTCTGTACCTGTCTGTGCCAAACAAGCGCGAAAATAAGTTCTCTCTCACCGTTTTACCAACCAGAAATTTACCCCCGATGCTGCCAGTGCCTTGTGGTTATCAAGAAGGATAAGCCTTACGGTGACCAAAGATTACCAGAGGGATTTTCAGACTGAACTAATAGGGAATACATTTCGACAGCCGCTGAAAAGTGATGCGATACCATATATTTTTTCCCTCCACAACAAAATGACAGATTCTCAATTGGATGTAATCTAATGTTAGCTAGCTTCATAGCCTAGCTGGACTAGCTAAGTTAGCTAGCTAAAGTTACAGTCCTGTAACTTACAGTATTGATTTCTGAAAGCCCTCAGCTGAACCATAAAGCTATCTTTTTTTAGTATTGCACTGCTATTGTAGTATTGCACTGCTATTGTAGTATTGCACTGCTATTGTAGTATTGCACTGCTATTGTAGTATTGCACTGCTATTTTGGTATTGCACCGCTATTGGTAGTCACTGCTAGACTGGTAACTACCTTCTGCAGCATAAACATGTTTGTTTGTTTGTTTCGTTCTACCTTTGACTGACTTTAGCTAACATAAGTTAGCTAATGTTAGCAAATAGGAGTAGCTCAATCTGGCAGCCATCTATTCTATTCAGTCAATGAAAATATAATCGTCTATATAGCTAGATCACGCTGTTTGTGTGATGATAATGTTAGCAATGACGAATGTGTATAAATCGTCTATGGTTGGTTAGTTGGTTCTCAGCCAGTCTCAGCTGGATAGCAATCTTCCTGCCAATTATTAATGTTAGTTAGCTAACAGCAAGCAGACAATATTTAAATGTCCGTGTTAGGTATCAAATAGAGATCAATACAAATGGTTGGTTGTGTATTGTTGTGTTTTTTTGTTGTAGTTGGTACAGCATCTGTTTCCACCAACATGAGCTTCCAAACCCTAGCTCTGCACAAGATGAAGGTAAGTTGTCAAAAATATTTACAAGCTGACAGCTAGGATAGCTCAATTTAAAGTAAGCATGGTATAAACATGAAGTGTGTAGTGTCTGTATGGTTTGTGTTTTATATTATGGGGTTACAGGTGGTTAGAATTAGTCTGAGGACCGCAGAGTACCTTCCAGATCATGTAATCAATTTAGTCTAGCCCTCTTTTCTTTTTAGCCTTTCTCTTTGTAAAACTCAGGTTATCTGGAGTCATTCCACAGTGCCTTGCTGAAAAATACCCCAAAGTAGATGTTGGGTACACAAGCATGAAGGAGCGGACACACCTTGAAGTTACGGAGCACAAGATTGTGGGACAGAAACCAGCAAGGGACACTGCAAAAGTATAAAATCAAGACTGCAACAGTAATGACACAACCACCTCATTCTTATCTCTGCAGTCTCTCAAAACACAATACAAAAGCCCCTGGAAAGGCTACTCCTGAGCAGTCAAAGTCAATGGGAGGTTTACAAACAGTACTGTTTAAGGGAGGGGGGGTTTTGTTAAAGGATTGTGCTTAGATAGGCAGTAAATAAATTGTTGTGTAGAGAGCGATTGAGGTGCCATTTCTCCTCAATCTCCCATACAAAACAATTCATACTGTGTAAGAACTGCCCTCCTAAGACTTCTCACACCTTCTTTAGGCCACCCCCAGCCCATTCAATTTGTTGACTGATCTTTAGACCCCCTCAGCCCATTCAATTTGTTGACTGATCTTTAGCCCCCAGCCCATTCAATTTGTTGACTGATCTTTAGGCCCCCAGCCCATTCAATTTGTTGACTGATCTTTAGACCCCCCTCTAGCCCATTCAATTTGTTGACTGATCTTTAGGCCCCCCCAGCCCATTCAATTTGTTGACTGATCTTTAGGCCCCCCAGCCCATTCAATTTGTTGACTGATCTTTAGGCCCCCCAGCCCATTCAATTTGTTGACTGATCTTTAGGCCCCCAGCCCATTCAATTTGTTGACTGATCTTTAGGCCCCCCAGCCCATTCAATTTGTTGACTGATCTTTAGGCCCCCCAGCCCATTCAATTTGTTGACTGATCTTTAGGCCCCCCAGCCCATTCAATTTGTTGACTGATCTTTAGGCCCCCCCAGCCCATTCAATTTGTTGACTGATCTTTCCTCTCAAAAAAAGCTCCCAATGTCCCCCCATTGTCCTTAAACAATACGCTAGCTGGTCCCATTGGGATGACACCTTTACCAACAAAGGCGTGTTGCCCTACGTCCCTTCTACAGAAAGTGTAAAATGTTAACATCACAACCATGTCTTTCCAGGAGATGTGCATTACCAGTAAATCTTCTGCAAGGGGACCATACAGTTGGTGGTTAAGAAGCCCTAGACCACTTTCAGCAGAGTCTTATCCAGCTGGCCAGCCCACTGCAGACAGGACAAGATCATTCGCCATCAGCACAAAGTGCCACATTCCCCAGCCCACCATGCCGAACACCACTGCCAGTGTACTGAATCGGATAAAGACTGTGGCTGCGTTTACACAGGCGAATTCAAATTCTAATGTTTTTTTTTCACTAATTGGTGTTTTGACCAATCAGATCAGTATTGAAAAATATCTGAAGTGGTTTTAAGACCAATTCGTGGGAAAATATAACATAATTGGACTACCTGTGTAAACACAGCTAGCATAGCTCAGCATAAGACCATGTGGAACAGGGGTCTCCAAACCCCTTCTTCTTCTTCTGTGTTATAATGCCGTTCGCAACAAGTAGAAGTACATTCCGCCACCTACTGTGCGGGTGGATAATAAGGATAAAAAGGACAACATTTGGGTAAAAATAAATAAAACATCATACAAAATACCAAAAAAAGAAATTAGCTAAACAAAATCAACCTGTTTTCTGTATAAAAAAAATCATTAATTCTCATTCTAATCAGGTGATTGTGTTGAAAAAGAAAAAATAAGCTGTTTCTAATCAAGTAAAATTCTAATTCTAATCGGGTCCTAACACAGCCTCAGAAGCCACCTGTGAGATTGGAACATTTCCTAGCAACAAATAGTCCTTGTCGTGCTTCTGCCGTGACGTCTTGGAGACCCAAAAACATGTTGGCTGCAGATATAATGATGTCCAGCTTCCTGGACTTCTTAAACCCTTGTGTTGTGGCTATAAATTACAGAAAATCCACTTTCTTCACAACAAGTTTATCCAGATCACCCAACTGACTTAAAACACGACCAACTGGTCTCAATGGATCCACCTTCATATCTTCAACACTGTTGCCTCTTCCCCTTCATCTCCCTTCACCTCCTCCACGTAGGAGATCAGCTGCACAGCCCTGATCCTTCACACCTCAATCTCCTTCACCCTAACAGGCACTCAAGGAAGTCCCCACCACAGTTGCAACAGTTTCCATTCACAGATTCTTCAATATCATACTTCTCCCATCTGCAAACATTTGACACATGACCAAATTCTTCACCATTTCCACACTGTAATGGTTTGGACACAAATGCAGTGTATCGACAGGCTTTTCTCCTTCCTTCCATCTACCATATGGGTCAGATGATGTGCACTGACTACTCCTGGGATTTTCTGACTAAGGTACCAATCATCTATATCCAACGAGACTCCAGCTATAACTCCTTTGGCAGGCGCTTTGCTCCGAAGTTCAATACATGTTACTTCTGATGTGGACAATTTATCCAGATCCAGTACACACTTCTTCTGTTCTTCATTAACACAATTAACCAAAACAAGGCTGCTTCTAGTCACCTTGATTTAAAATCCACCTTTCCCACTGCTTTCTTCACAGTCCTCGATATTACAAATGGATTTCCCAAAGGAATCTTCTTGTCCAAAAAACACAGTCCAATAAGAAATGCATTACTGGACCGGTCCTGGTCTTTTATGACAGCTTTTGCTCATTTTGTTCCATTCTTTGATTTCACTACTTTGATTTCACTATTTTCCTTATCACACACTTCACTTGCCGCACTTTCAGATTCAAGCAGTCGCCATTTCCTCCTCCCTCCTAGGAATCTGTCGATTTGGATTACCTTACCTGAAATATCCAACCCTGTTCCTGGAGAGCTAACCCTCCTGTAGGTTTTCACTCCAACCCTGTTCCTGGAGAGCTAACCCTCCTGTAGGTTTTCACTCCAACCCTGTTCCTGGAGAGCTACCCTCCTGTAGGTTTTCACTCCAACCCTGTTCCTGGAGAGCTAACCCTCCTGTAGGTTTTCACTCCAACCGTGTTCCTGGAGAGCTAACCCGCCTGTAGGTTTTCACTCCAACCCTGTTCCTGGAGAACTAACCCTCCTGTAGGTTTTCACTCCAACCCTGTTCCTGGAGAGCTAACCATCCTGTAGGTTTTCACTCCAACCCTGTTCCTGGAGAGCTAACCCTCCTGTAGGTTTTCACTCCAACCCTGTTCCTGGAGAGCTAACCCTCCTGTAGGTTTTCACTCCAACCCTGTTCCTGGAGAGCTAACCCTCCTGTAGGTTTTTACTCCAACCCTGTTCCTGGAGAGCTATCCTCCTGTAGGTTTTCACTCCAACCCTGTTCCTGGAGAGCTACCCTCCTGTAGGTTTTCACTCCAACCCTGTTCCTGGAGAGCTAACCCTCCTGTAGGTTTTCACTCCAACCCTGTTCCCTGGAGAGCTACCCTCCTGTAGGTTTTCACTCCAACCCTGTTCCTGGAGAGCTAACCCTCCTGTAGGTTTTCACTCCAACCCTGATCCCGGAGAGCTAACCCTCCTGTAGGTTTTCACTCCAACCCTGTTCCTGGATAGCTAACCCTCCTGTAGATTTTCACTCCAACCCTGTTCCTGGAGAGCTAACCCTCCTATAGGTTTTCACTCCAACCCTGTTCCTGGATAGCTAACCTTCCTGTAGGTTTTCACTCCAACCTCAATTGTATCTAACCTGGTTCAGCTTATCAACCAGCTAATTATTAGAATGAGGTGTGATAGATTCGAGTTGGAGTGAAAACTTACAGGACGGTAGCCCACCAGAAACATGGTTGGAGAGCCCTAATGTAAAACCACCATGAAGTAAATATGGATATTTTCTATCAATCTTTAAAATGTGTCTGCCTTTATGGATTCACAGATCAACTCAAATATAATCAAACTGTATTTGTCACATGCGCCTAATACAACAGGTGTAGTAGACCTTACAGTGAAATGCTGAATACAACAGGTGTAGTAGACCTTACAGTGAAATGCTGAATACAACAGGTGTAGTAGACCTTACAGTGAAATGCTGAATACAACAGGTGAAGTAGACCTTACAGTGAAATGCTGAATACAACAGGTGAAGTAGACCTTACAGTGAAATGCTGAATACCACAGTTGTAGTAGACCTTACTGTGAAATGCTGAATACAACAGGTGTAGTAGACCTTACAGTGAAATGCTGAATACAACAGGTGTAGTAGACCTTACAGTGAAATGCTGAATACAACAGGTGAAGTAGACCTTACAGTGAAATGCTGAATACAACAGGTGTAGTAGACCTTACAGTGAAATGCTGAATACAACAGGTGTAGTAGACCTTACAGTGAAATGCTGAATACAACAGGTGTAGTAGACCTTACAGTGAAATGCTGAATACAACAGGTGTAGTAGACCTTACAGTGAAATGCTGAATACAACAGGTGTAGTAGACCTTACAGTGAAATGCTGAATACAACAGGTGTAGACCTTACAGTGAAATGCTTACTTACAAGCCATAAACCAACAATGCAGTTTTAATAACAAAGTGAAATAAAAAATAAAAAATTAAGGAGCAACAATAAAATAACAGTAGCGAGGCTATAAAGTACAGTAGCGAGTCAATGTGGAGGCTATATACAGGGGTACCGGTACAGAGTCAATGTGGAGACTATATGTCAGGATTTGGCCAGGGTTGTTCCGGGTTTTGGTCAGTAGATGCCCCCATTGTGCTTTTTGTCCTTATGTTTTTCCCTTGATCCCCATTAATTATTTGCACCTGTCCCTCGTTTCCTCTAATTGTATTTAAACCCTTAGTTTCCCTCAGTTCTGTGCTCTGTGTTTGTATGTTAGCACCCTGCCCTAGTGTTCTGTGTACTCTTGTCGATTCCGGGTGACGCTCTTGTGGTATTCTGTTTTTTGTTTTTGTTTATTTTTTGTGAGTTTCTTTTGAGGCATTTTTGTGCTTTTCCTACCACCTTTTGGATTTGCCATTTTTTGTATTTAAGGATTTTTCTTTATTAAATACACCGTCTTAAGTACTGCTGTGTCTGCCTCATCTTCTGGGTTCTGCTGACTATTCGTGGCTCAGTTGGTTAAGTGACTGTTTCTCACTCCGGAGACCCAGGTTCGAAACCGGGTCCTGACACTATATACAGGGGGTACCGGTACCGAGTCAATGTGGAGGCTATATACAGGGGGTACTGATACAGAGTCTATGTGGAGGCTATATACAGGGGTACTGATACAGAGTCAATGTGGAGGCTATATACAGGGGTACCAGTACAGAGTCAATGTGGAGGCTATATACAGGGGGTACCGATACAGAGTCAATGTGGAGGCTATATACAGGGGGTACCAGTACAGAGTCAATGTGGAGGCTATATACAGGGGGTACCAGTACAGAGTCAATGTGGAGTCTATATACAGGGGTACCGGTACAGAGTCAATATGGAGGCTATATACAGGGGGTACCGGTACAGAGTCAATGTGGAGGCTATATACAGGGAGTACTGGTACAGAGTCAATGTGGAGGCTATATACAGGGGGTACCGACGAAGAGTCAATGTGGAGGCTATATACAGGGGGCACCGACACAGAGTCAATGTGGAGGCTATATACAGGGGGTACTGGTACAGAGTCAATGTGGAGGCTATATACAAGGTGTTACGGTACAGAGTCAATGTGGAGGCTATATACAAGGTGTTACGGTACATAGTCAATGTGGAGGCTATATACAGGGGGTACTGAGTCAATGTGGAGGCTATATACAGGGGGTACCGGTACAGAGTCAATGTGGAGACTATATACAGGGGGTACCGGTACAGAGTCAATGTGGAGGCTATATACAGGGGTACCGGTACAGAGTCAATGTGCGGGGTCACTAGTTTATTCAAGGTAATTTAGGTAAAATGTACCAGACTGTCACGGTGTGACACTTTTTGGGTGGATATCGTGGCTCTTTCACTCTCTCTCCCACATCAGGTTTTACAACAGTAATACATTCCTGGTAGAAGCTCTCAGTATGGAGGATGGAACCTATGGAGAACAAAGACATTATCCTTGCCAAAACTCCTAATCCCCAAAATGGGAGACTTAAAAAATATTATTTTTTTTGAGAATATGGGAATGGTCCGTGGACACTTAAAAGTGTACATTTCCCAGCTGTCAGGTTTACACTTGAATGTTTACACCTGAATGTTTACACCGGAATGTTTACACCTGAATGTTTACACCGGAATGTTTACACCTGAATGTTTACACCTGAATGTTTACACCTGAATGTTTACACCTGAATGTTTACACCTGAATGTTTACACCTGAATGTTTACACCTGAATGTTTACACCGAATGTTTACACC
>NW_027010585.1:0-30416 GCF_036934945.1 Oncorhynchus masou masou | reverse complement strand
AGTTAACCTCACCATAGGATGGAGAGACACACAGAGAGAGAGGGAGGAAGTTAACCTCACCATAGGATGGAGAGACACACGAGAGAGGAAGTTAACCTCACCATAGGATGGAGAGACACAGAGAGAGGGAAGTTAACCTCACCATAGGATGGAGAGACACAGAGAGAGGGAAGTTAACCTCACCATAGGATGGAGAGACACATAGAGGGGAAGTTAACCTCACTACAGGATGGAGAGACACAGAGAGAGAGGGAAGTTAACCTCACCACAGGATGGAGAGACACAGAGAGAGAGGAAGTTAACCTCACTACAGGATGGAGAGACACAGAGAGAGAGGGAAGTTAACCTCACTACAGGATGGAGAGACACACAGAGAGAGAGGAAGTTAACCTCACTACAGGATGGAGAGACACAGAGAGAGAGAGGAAGTTAACCTCACTACAGGATGGAGAGACACAGAGAGAGAGAGGAAGTTAACCTCACTACAGGATGGAGAGACACAGAGAGAGAGAGGAAGTTAACCTCACTACAGGATGTAGAGACACACAGAGAGAGAGGAAGTTAACCTCACTACAGGATGGAGAGACAGAGAGAGAGAGAGGAAGTTAACCTCACCACAGGATGGAGAGACACAGAGAGAGGGGAAGTTAACCTCACCACAGGATGGAGAGACACAGAGAGAGAGAGGAAGTTAACCTCACCACAGGATGGAGAGACACAGAGAGAGAGGAAGTTAACCTCACTACAGGATGGAGAGACAGAGAGAGAGGAAGTTAACCTCACCACAGGATGGAGAGACACAGAGAGAGAGAGGGAAGTTAACCTCACTACAGGATGGAGAGACACACAGAGAGGAAGTTAACCTCACCACAGGATGGAGAGACACAGAGAGGAAGTTAACCTCACCACAGGATGGAGAGACAGAGAGGAAGTTAACCTCACTACAGGATGGAGAGACACAGAGAGAGAGGAAGTTAACCTCACCACAGGATGGAGAGACACAGAGAGAGGAAGTTAACCTCACCACAGGATGGAGAGACACATAGAGAGAGAGGAAGTTAACCTCACTACAGGATGGAGACACATAGAGAGAGAGGAAGTTAACCTCACTACAGGATGGAGACACATAGAGAGAGAGGAAGTTAACCTCACCACAGGATGGAGAGACACATAGAGAGAGAGGAAGTTAACCTCACCACAGGATGGAGAGACACATAGAGAGAGAGGAAGTTAACCTCACCATAGGATGGAGAGACACAGAGAGAGAGAGGAAGTTAACCTCACCACAGGATGGAGAGACACACAGAGAGAGAGAGGAAGTTAACCTCACCACAGGATGGAGAGACACAGAGAGAGAGGGAAGTTAACCTCACCACAGGATGGAGAGACACAGAGAGGAAGTTAACCTCACCACAGGATGGAGAGACAGAGGGAAGTTAACCTCACTACAGGATGGAGAGACACAGAGAGAGAGGAAGTTAACCTCACCACAGGATGGAGAGACACATAGAGAGAGAGGAAGTTAACCTCACTACAGGATGGAGACACATAGAGAGAGAGGAAGTTAACCTCACCACAGGATGGAGAGACACATAGAGAGAGAGGAAGTTAACCTCACCACAGGATGGAGAGACACACAGAGAGGAAGTTAACCTCACCACAGGATGGAGAGACAGAGAGGAAGTTAACCTCACTACAGGATGGAGAGACACAGAGAGAGAGGAAGTTAACCTCACCACAGGATGGAGAGACACATAGAGAGAGAGGAAGTTAACCTCACTACAGGATGGAGACACAGAGAGGAAGTTAACCTCACTACAGGATGGAGAGACACAGAGAGAGAGGAAGTTAACCTCACCACAGGATGGAGAGACACACAGAGAGGAAGTTAACCTCACCACAGGATGGAGAGACACAGAGAGAGAGGAAGTTAACCTCACTACAGGATGGAGACACAGAGAGGAAGTTAACCTCACCACAGGATGGAGAGACACACAGAGAGGAAGTTAACCTCACTACAGGATGGAGAGACACAGAGAGAGGGGAAGTTAACCTCACCACAGGATGGAGAGACACACAGAGAGGAAGTTAACCTCACCACAGGATGGAGAGACACAGAGAGAGGAAGTTAACCTCACCACAGGATGGAGAGACACACAGAGAGAGAGAGGAAGTTAACCTCACTACAGGATGGAGACACAGAGAGAGGAAGTTAACCTCACCACAGGATGGAGAGACACAGAGAGAGGAAGTTAACCTCACTACAGGATGGAGAGACACAGAGAGAGAGGAAGTTAACCTCACCACAGGATGGAGAGACACATAGAGAGGGGAAGTTAACCTCACCACAGGATGGAGAGACACAGAGAGAGGAAGTTAACCTCACCACAGGATGGAGAGACACAGAGAGAGGAAGTTAACCTCACTACAGGATGGAGAGACACAGAGAGAGGAAGTTAACCTCACTACAGGATGGAGAGACACATAGAGAGAGAGAGGAAGTTAACCTCACTACAGGATGGAGAGACACAGAGAGAGGAAGTTAACCTCACCACAGGATGGAGAGACACAGAGAGAGAGGAAGTTAACCTCACTACAGGATGGAGACACAGAGAGAGAGGAAGTTAACCTCACCACAGGATGGAGAGACACAGAGAGAGGAAGTTAACCTCACTACAGGATGGAGAGACACAGAGAGAGGAAGTTAACCTCACTACAGGATGGAGAGACACAGAGAGAGGAAGTTAACCTCACCACAGGATGGAGAGACACAGAGAGAGAGGAAGTTAACCTCACCACAGGATGGAGACACAGAGAGAGAGGAAGTTAACCTCACCACAGGATGGAGAGACACAGAGAGAGAGGAAGTTAACCTCACCACAGGATGGAGAGACACAGAGAGAGAGAAGTTAACCTCACTACAGGATGGAGACACAGAGAGAGAGGAAGTTAACCTCACTACAGGATGGAGACACAGAGAGAGAGGAAGTTAACCTCACCACAGGATGG
Source organism: Oncorhynchus masou masou (assembly GCF_036934945.1). Lineage (NCBI taxonomy): Eukaryota > Metazoa > Chordata > Actinopteri > Salmoniformes > Salmonidae > Oncorhynchus > Oncorhynchus masou. Next base: position 27,407 of record NW_027010585.1, on the reverse strand, counting down.
AGAGACACAGAGAGAGGAAGTTAACCTCACTACAGGATGGAGAGACACAGAGAGAGGAAGTTAACCTCACTACAGGATGGAGAGACACATAGAGAGAGAGAGGAAGTTAACCTCACTACAGGATGGAGAGACACAGAGAGAGGGAAGTTAACCTCACTACAGGATGGAGAGACACATAGAGAGAGAGAGGAAGTTAACCTCACTACAGGATGGAGAGACACAGAGAGAGAGGAAGTTAACCTCACTACAGGATGGAGAGACAGAGAGAGAGGAAGTTAACCTCACTACAGGATGGAGAGACACAGAGAGAGAGGAAGTTAACCTCACCACAGGATGGAGAGACACAGAGAGAGGAAGTTAACCTCACCACAGGATGGAGAGACACAGAGAGAGAGGAAGTTAACCTCACCACAGGATGGAGAGACACAGAGAGAGAGGAAGTTAACCTCACTACAGGATGGAGAGACACACAGAGAGAGGGGAAGTTAACCTCACTACAGGATGGAGAGACACAGAGAGAGGAAGTTAACCTCACCACAGGATGGAGAGACACACAGAGAGAGGGAAGTTAACCTCACTACAGGATGGAGACACAGAGAGAGAGGAAGTTAACCTCACTACAGGATGGAGACACAGAGAGAGAGGAAGTTAACCTCACCACAGGATGGAGAGACACAGAGAGAGAGAGAGGAAGTTAACCTCACTACAGGATGGAGAGACACAGAGAGAGGAAGTTAACCTCACTACAGGATGGAGAGACACAGAGAGAGGAAGTTAACCTCACTACAGGATGGAGAGACACACAGAGAGGAAGTTAACCTCACTACAGGATGGAGAGACACAGAGAGAGAGAGGAAGTTAACCTCACTACAGGATGGAGAGACACAGAGAGAGAGGAAGTTAACCTCACTACAGGATGGAGAGACACAGAGAGAGAGGAAGTTAACCTCACTACAGGATGGAGAGACACAGAGAGAGGAAGTTAACCTCACTACAGGATGGAGAGACACAGAGAGAGAGAGGAAGTTAACCTCACTACAGGATGGAGAGACACAGAGAGAGGGAAGTTAACCTCACCACAGGATGGAGAGACACAGAGAGAGGGAGGAAGTTAACCTCACTACAGGATGGAGAGACACAGAGAGAGAGAGGAAGTTAACCTCACCACAGGATGGAGAGACACATAGAGAGAGAGGAAGTTAACCTCACCACAGGATGGAGAGACACAGAGAGAGAGAGAGGAAGTTAACCTCACTACAGGATGGAGAGACACAGAGAGAGGAAGTTAACCTCACTACAGGATGGAGAGACACAGAGGAGAGGAAGTTAACCTCACTACAGGATGGAGAGACACACAGAGAGAGAGGAAGTTAACCTCACTACAGGATGGAGAGACACAGAGAGAGGAAGTTAACCTCACTACAGGATGGAGAGACACACAGAGAGGGGAAGTTAACCTCACTACAGGATGGAGAGACACAGAGAGAGAGGAAGTTAACCTCACTACAGGATGGAGAGACACAGAGAGAGAGGAAGTTAACCTCACTACAGGATGGAGAGACACAGAGAGAGGAAGTTAACCTCACTACAGGATGGAGAGACACACAGAGAGAGAGGAAGTTAACCTCACTACAGGATGGAGAGACACAGAGAGAGAGGAAGTTAACCTCACTACAGGATGGAGAGACAGAGAGAGAGGGGAAGTTAACCTCACTACAGGATGGAGAGACACAGAGAGAGGGAGGAAGTTAACCTCACTACAGGATGGAGAGACAGAGAGAGAGGAAGTTAACCTCACTACAGGATGGAGAGACACAGAGAGAGAGGGAAGTTAACCTCACTACAGGATGGAGAGACACATAGAGAGAGGAAGTTAACCTCACCACAGGATGGAGAGACAGAGAGAGGGGGAAGTTAACCTCACCACAGGATGGAGAGACACAGAGAGAGAGAGGGAAGTTAACCTCACTACAGGATGGAGACACACATAGAGAGAGAGGAAGTTAACCTCACTACAGGATGGAGAGACACAGAGAGGGAGGAAGTTAACCTCACTACAGGATGGAGAGACACAGAGAGAGAGGAAGTTAACCTCACCACAGGATGGAGAGACACACAGAGAGAGAGGAAGTTAACCTCACCACAGGATGGAGAGACACAGAGAGAGAGGAAGTTAACCTCACCACAGGATGGAGACACAGAGAGGGGAAGTTAACCTCACCACAGGATGGAGAGACACAGAGAGAGGAAGTTAACCTCACTACAGGATGGAGAGACACAGAGAGAGAGGAAGTTAACCTCACTACAGGATGGAGAGACACAGAGAGAGAGGAAGTTAACCTCACTACAGGATGGAGAGACACAGAGAGAGAGGAAGTTAACCTCACTACAGGATGGAGAGACACAGAGAGAGAGGGGAAGTTAACCTCACTACAGGATGGAGAGACACACAGAGAGAGAGGAAGTTAACCTCACTACAGGATGGAGAGACACAGAGAGAGAGGAAGTTAACCTCACCACAGGATGGAGAGACACAGAGAGAGGAAGTTAACCTCACCACAGGATGGAGAGACACAGAGAGAGGGAAGTTAACCTCACTACAGGATGGAGAGACACACAGAGAGAGAGGGAAGTTAACCTCACTACAGGATGGAGAGACACAGAGAGAGGAAGTTAACCTCACCACAGGATGGAGAGACACACAGAGAGAGAGGAAGTTAACCTCACTACAGGATGGAGACACAGAGAGGAAGTTAACCTCACCACAGGATGGAGAGACACACAGAGAGAGAGGAAGTTAACCTCACTACAGGATGGAGACACAGAGAGGAAGTTAACCTCACCACAGGATGGAGAGACACACAGAGAGGAAGTTAACCTCACTACAGGATGGAGAGACACAGAGAGAGGAAGTTAACCTCACCACAGGATGGAGAGACACAGAGAGAGAGGGGAAGTTAACCTCACCACAGGATGGAGAGACACACAGAGAGGAAGTTAACCTCACTATAGGATGGAGACACAGCAGGAGAGAGGAAGTTAACCTCACCACAGGATGGAGAGACACAGAGAGAGGGAAGTTAACCTCACTACAGGATGGAGACACAGAGAGAGGAAGTTAACCTCACCACAGGATGGAGAGACACAGAGAGAGAGGAAGTTAACCTCACTACAGGATGGAGAGACACACAGAGAGAGAGGGAGGAAGTTAACCTCACCATAGGATGGAGAGACACAGAGAGAGAGGAAGTTAACCTCACCACAGGATGGAGAGACACAGAGAGAGAGGAAGTTAACCTCACCACAGGATGGAGAGACACAGAGAGAGAGGAAGTTAACCTCACTACAGGATGGAGAGACACACAGAGAGAGGAAGTTAACCTCACTACAGGATGGAGAGACACAGAGAGAGAGGAAGTTAACCTCACTACAGGATGGAGAGACACAGAGAGAGAGGAAGTTAACCTCACCACAGGATGGAGAGACACAGAGAGAGGGGAAGTTAACCTCACTACAGGATGGAGATTGCCACAGAGGAGAGGAAGTTAACCTCACCACAGGATGGAGAGACACAGAGAGAGGAAGTTAACCTCACTACAGGATGGAGACACAGAGAGAGAGGAAGTTAACCTCACCACAGGATGAGAGAGACACAGAGAGAGAGGAAGTTAACCTCACTACAGGATGGAGAGACACAGAGAGAGAAGTTAACCTCACTACAGGATGGAGAGACACATAGAGAGAGAGAAGTTAACCTCACTACAGGATGGAGAGACAGAGACAGAGGAAGTTAACCTCACTACAGGATGGAGAGACACATAGAGAGAGAGAGTTAACCTCACCACAGGATGGAGGAGACACAGAGAGAGAGGACACAGTTAACCTCACTACAGGATGGAGAGACACAGAGAGAGACAGAACCTCACTACAGGATGGAGAGACACAGAGAGAGGACAGTTAACCTCACACAGGATGGACAGAGACACAGAGAAAGAGGGGAAGTTAACCTCACTACAGGATGGAGACACAGAGACAGACACAGAAGTTAACCTCACTAGAGACAGACACAGAGATGGAGAGACACAGGATGGAGAGACACAGAGAGAGTTAACCTCACTACAGGATGGAGAGACACACAGAGAGAGAGAAGTTAACCTCACTTACAGGATGGAGAGACACATAGAGAGAGACAGAACCTCACCACAGGATGGAGAGACACAGAGAGAGAGGACAGTTAACCTCACACAGGATGGAGAGACACAGAGAGACACAGAGAACCTCACCACAGGATGGAGAGACACACAGAGAGGACACAGACCTCACACAGGATGGAGAGACACAGAGAGAGAAGTTAACCTCACTACAGGATGGAGAGACACACAGAGAGACACAGGAAGTTAACCTCACTACAGGATGGAGAGACACAGAGAGGAAGTTAGACTCACCACAGGATGGAGAGACACACAGAGAGAGAGGAAGTTAACCTCACTACAGGATGGAGACACAGAGAGAGACACAGAAGTTAACCTCACTACAGGATGGAGACACAGAGAGAGACAGAAGTTAACCTCACCACAGGATGGAGAGACACAGAGAGAGAGAGACAGTTAACCTCACTACAGGATGGAGAGACACAGAGACAGAAGTTAACCTCACTACAGGATGGAGACAGACCAGAGAGACAGACACAGTTAACCTCACTACAGGATGGAGAGACACAGAGAGAGACACAGAACCTCACTACAGGATGGAGAGACACAGAGAGAGACAGACACAGAGAACCTCACACAGGATGGAGAGACACAGAGAGAGACAGAAGTTAACCTCACTACAGGATGGAGAGACACAGAGAGAGGACACAGAAGTTAACCTCACTACAGGATGGAGAGACACAGAGAGGAAGTTAACCTCACTACAGGATGGAGGACACACAGAGAGACAGGAAGTTAACCTCACTACAGGATGGAGAGACACAGAGAGGAGGGACAGTTAACCTCACCACAGGATGGAGAGACACAGAGAGAGGGACAGAGAGAGAACCTCACTACAGGATGGAGAGACACAGAGAAGGAAGTTAACCTCACCACAGGATGGAGAGACACATAGAGAGACAGACACAGTTAACCTCACCACAGGATGGACAGACACAGAGAGAGAGAGAGGAAGTTAACCTCACTACAGGATGGAGAGACACAGAGAGGAAGTTAACCTCACTACAGGATGGAGAGACACAGAGAGAGAAGTTAACCTCACTACAGGATGGAGAGACACACAGAGAGAGAGAAGTTAACCTCACTACAGGATGGAGAGACACAGAGAGGAAGTTAACCTCCTACAGGATGGAGAGACACACAGAGAGGAAGTTAACCTCACTACAGGATGGAGAGACACAGAGAGAGAGGAAGTTAACCTCACTACAGGATGGAGAGACACAGAGAGAGGAAGTTAACCTCACTACAGGATGGAGAGACACAGAGAGAGAAGTTAACCTCACTACAGGATGGAGAGACACACAGAGAGAGAGGAAGTTAACCTCACACAGGATGGAGAGACACAGAGAGACAGAAGTTAACCTCACTACAGGATGGAGAGACAGAGAGAGAGGGAAGTTAACCTCACTACAGGATGGAGAGACACAGAGAGAGGGAGGAAGTTAACCTCACTACAGGATGGAGAGACAGAGAGAGGAAGAACCTCACTACAGGATGGAGAGACACAGAGAGAGGACAAGTTAACCTCACTACAGGATGGAGAGAGACATAGAGAGGAGAAGTTAACCTCAGACAGGATGGAGAGACAGACACAGAGAGAGAACAGACACAGGATGGAGAGACACAGAGAGAGACAGAAGTTAACCTCACACAGGATGGAGAGACACAGAGAGAGACAGACACAGTTAACCTCACACAGAGATACAGACACAGAGATGAGAGAGGGGAGAGACAGACACAGAGAGGAGAGACACACATAGAGAGAGAAGTTAACCTCACTACAGGATGGAGAGACACAGAGAGGAGGAAGTTAACACTCACTACAGGATGGAGAGACACAGAGAGAGAGAAGTTAACCTCACCACAGGATGGAGAGACACACAGAGAGAGAAAGTTAACCTCACCACAGGATGGAGAGACACAGAGAGAGAGGAAGTTAACCTCACCACAGGATGGAGACACAGAGAGGGGAAGTTAACCTCACCACAGGATGGAGAGACACAGAGAGAGAAGTTAACCTCACTACAGGATGGAGAGACACAGAGAGGGAAGTTAACCTCACTACAGGATGGAGAGACACAGAGAGAGAGAAGTTAACCTCACTACAGGATGGAGAGACACAGAGAGAGAGAAGTTAACCTCACTACAGGATGGAGAGACACAGAGAGAGGAAGTTAACCTCACTACAGGATGGAGAGACACACAGAGAAAGGAAGTTAACCTCACTACAGGATGGAGAGACACAGAGAGAGAGGAAGTTAACCTCACCACAGGATGGAGAGACACAGAGAGGAAGTTAACCTCACCACCACAGGATGGATGGGAGACACAGAGAGAGGGAAGTTAAAAAAACCTCCACCCACAGGATGGAGACACACAGAGAAGTTAACCTCACTACAGGATGGAGAGACACAGAGAGAGGGGAAGTTAACCTCACCACAGGATGGAGAGACAGACAGAGAGGAAGTTAACCTCACTACAGGATGGAGACACACAGAGAGAGGGAAGTTAACCTCACCACAGGATGGAGAGACACACAGAGAGAGAGTTAACCTCACTACATGATGGAGACACAGAGAGAGGAAGTTAACCTCACCACAGGATGGAGAGACACACAGAGAGGAAGTTAACCTCACTACACAGGATTAACCTCACCACAGGATGGAGAGACAGAGGAGAGAGAGGGGAAGTTAACCTCACTACAGGATGGAGAGACACACAGAGAGGGAAGTTAACCTCACTACAGGATGGAGACACAGAGAGAGGAAGTTAACCTCACCACAGGATGGAGAGACAGAGAGAGAGGGGAAGTTAACCTCACCACAGGATGGAGAGACACAGAGAGAGGATGGGAGGAGAGACACAGAGAGAGGGAAGTTAACCTCACTACAGGATGGAGAGACACACAGAGAGTAAGTTAACCTCACTACAGGATGGAGACACATAGAGGAGGGGAAGTTAACCTCACCACAGGATGGAGAGACACACAGAGGGAAGTTAACCTCACTACAGGATGGAGAGACAGAGGGAAGTTAACCTCACTACAGGATGGAGAGACACATGGAGGGAACACCACAGATGGAGAGACACACAGAGAGAGTTAACCTCACTACAGGATGGATGAGAGAGACACACAGGATGGAGAAACACACAGAGAGGAAGTTAACCTCACCATAGGATGGAGAGACACACAGAGAGGAAGTTAACCTCACCACAGGATGGAGAGACACAGAAGAGAAGTTAACCTCACCACAGGATGGAGAGACACAGAGAGGAAGTTAACCTCACCACAGGATGGAGAGACAGAGAGAGGAAGTAAACCTCACTACAGGATGGAGAGACACACAGAGAGGGAAGTTAACCTCACTACAGGATGGAGAGACACAGAGAGGGGAAGTTAACCTCACCACAGGATGGAGAGACAGAGAGAGAGGGAAGTTAACCTCACCACAGGATGGAGACACAGAGAGAGGGAAGTTAACCTCACCACAGGATGGAGAGACACAGAGAGAGGAAGTTAACCTCACCACAGGATGGAGACACAGAGAGAGAGGAAGTTAACCTCACTACAGGATGGAGACACAGAGGAAGTTAACCTCACCACAGGATGGAGAGACACAGAGAAGGAAGTTAACCTCACTACAGGATGGAGAACACAGAGAGAGGAAGTTAACCTCACTACAGGATGGAGAGACAGAGAGAGAGAGAGGTATAACATACAGGATGGAGACACAGAGTTAACCTCACTACAGGATGGAGAGACACAGAGAGAGGAAGTTAACCTCACTACAGGATGGAGAGACAGAGAGAGGAAGTTAACCTCACTACAGGATGGAGACACAGAGGAAAGTTAACCTCACCACAGGATGGAGAGACACAGAGAGAGGAAGTTAACCTCACTACAGGATGGAGAGACACAGAGAGAGGGGAAGTTAACCTCACCACAGGATGGAGAGACACAGAGAGAGGAAGTTAACCTCACTACAGGATGGAGACACAGACCTCACTACAGGATGGAGAGACACACAGAGAGGAGGAAGTTAACCTCACTACAGGATGGAGAGACACAGAGAGGGGAAGTTAACCTCACCACAGGATGGAGACACACAGAGAGGAAGTTAACCTCACAGATGGAGGAAGTTAACCTCACCACAGGATGGAGAGACACAGGATGGAGAGGGGAAGTTAACCTCACTACAGGATGGAGAGACACAGAGAGAGGAAGTTAACCTCACCACAGGATGGAGAGAGGGGGGAAGTTAACCTCACTACAGGATGGAGAGACCTCACCATGGAGAGACAGAGAGAGGAGAGGGAAGTTAACCTCACTATAGGATGGAGAGACACAGAGAGGAAGTTAACCTCACTACAGGATGGAGAGACACAGAGAGGGAAGTTAACCTCACCACAGGATGGAGAGACACACAGAGAGGAAGTTAACCTCACTACAGGATGGAGAGACACAGAGAGAGGGAAGTTAACCTCACTACAGGATGGAGAGACACACAGAGAGAGGGAAGTTAACCTCACTACGGGATGGAGAGACACAGAGAGGAAGTCACTACTAGGATGGAGAGACAGAGAGGAGAGTTAACCTCACCACAGGATGGAGAGACACATAGGAGGAAGTTAACCTCACACAGATGGAGACACATAGAGAGGGGAAGTTAACCTCACTACAGGATGGAGAGACACAGAGAGAGGAAGTTAACCTCACCACAGGATGGAGAGACACAGAGAGGAAGTTAACCTCACTACAGGATGGAGAGACACAGAGAGGAGAGGAAGTTAACCTCACTACAGGATGGAGAGACACAGAGAGAGAGGAAGTTAACCTCACCACAGGATGGAGAGACACAGAGAGAGAAGTTAACCTCACCACAGGATGGAGAGACACAGAGAGGAAGTTAACCTCACTACAGGATGGAGACACAGAGAGAGAGAGGAAGTTAACCTCACCACAGGATGGAGAGACACAGAGAGAGGAAGTTAACCTCACTACAGGATGGAGAGACACACAGAGAGAGAAGTTAACCTCACCACAGGATGGAGAGACACATAGAGAGGAGGAAGTTAACCTCACCACAGGATGGAGAGACACACAGAGAGAGGAAGTTAACCTCACTACAGGATGGAGAGACACAGAGAGAGAGGAAGTTAACCTCACTACAGGATGGAGAGACAGAGAGGAAGTTAACCTCACCACAGGATGGAGAGACACAGAGGGGGAAGTTAACCTCACTACAGGATGGAGAGACACAGAGAGGAAGTTAACCTCACCACAGGATGGACACAGGAGGAAGTGGATGGAGACACAGAGAGAGAAGTTAACCTCACCACAGGATGGAGACACACAGAGAGGAAGTTAACCTCACCACAGGATGGAGAGACAGAGAGAGAGAGGGAAGTTAACCTCACTATAGGATGGAGAGACACAGAGAGAGAGGAAGTTAACCTCACTACAGGATGGAGAGACAGAGAGAGAAGTTAACCTCACTACATGATGGAGAGAGACACACAGAGAGAAGTTAACCTCACTACAGGATGGAGAGACAGAGAGAGAAGTTAACCTCACTACAGGATGGAGAGACACAGAGAGAGGGGAAGTTAATCTCACTACGGATGGAGAGACACAGAGAGAGGAAGTTAACCTCACTACAGGATGGAGAGACAGAGAGAGAGAGGGAGGAGTTAACCTCACTACAGGATGGAGAGACACATAGAGAGGAAGTTAACCTCACCACAGGATGGAGACACATAGAGGAGGGAAGTTAACCTCACTACAGGATGGAGAGACACAGAGAGAGAGGAAGTTAACCTCACCACAGGATGGAGAGACACAGAGAGAGGAAGTTAACCTCACTACAGGATGGAGAGACACAGAGAGAGTTAACCTCACCACAGGATGGAGAGACACAGAGAGAGAGGAAGTTAACCTCACCACAGGATGGAGAGACACAGAGAGAGGAAGTTAACCTCACCACAGGATGGAGAGACACAGAGAGAGAGAAGTTAACCTCACTACAGGATGGAGAGACACAGAGGAAAGTTAACCTCACTACAGGATGGAGAGACACAGAGAGGAAGTTAACCTCACCACAGGATGGAGAGACACAGAGAGAGAGGAAGTTAACCTCACTACAGGATGGAGACACAGAGAGAGGGGAGTTAACCTCACTACAGGATGGAGAGACACAGAGAGAGGAAGTTAACCTCACCACAGGATGGAGAGACACAGAGAGAGGGAAGTTAACCTCACTACAGGATGGAGAGACACAGAGAGAGGGGGAAGTTAACCTCACTACAGGATGGAGAGACACAGAGAGAGGAAGTTAACCTCACCACAGGATGGAGAGACACACAGAGAGGGAAGTTAACCTCACTACAGGATGGAGACACAGAGAGAGAGGAAGTTAACCTCACCACAGGATGGAGAGACACAGAGAGAGAAGTTAACCTCACCACAGGATGGAGACACAGAGAGAGAGGAAGTTAACCTCACTACAGGATGGAGACACAGAGAGAGAGAGAAGTTAACCTCACTACAGGATGGAGAGACACAGAGAGGAAGTTAACCTCACCACAGGATGGAGAGACACAGAGAGAAGAGGAAGTTAACCTCACTACAGGATGGAGAGACAGAGAGAGAGAAAGTTAACCTCACCACAGGATGGAGAGACACAGAGAGAGGGAAGTTAACCTCACTACAGGATGGAGAGACACAGAGAGAGGAAGTTAACCTCACTACAGGATGGAGAGACACACAGAGAGAAGTTAACCTCACCACAGGATGGAGAGACACAGAGAGAGAGGAAGTTAACCTCACTACAGGATGGAGAGACACAGAGAGAGGAAGTTAACCTCACTACAGGATGGAGAGACACAGAGAGAGGGAAGTTAACCTCACTACAGGATGGAGAGACACAGAGAGAGAGGAAGTTAACCTCACTACAGGATGGAGAGACAGAGAGAGTTAACCTCACTACAGGATGGAGAGACACACAGAGAGGGAAGTTAACCTCACTACAGGATGGAGAGACACAGAGAGAGAGAGAAGTTAACCTCACTACAGGATGGAGAGACACAGAGAGAGAGGAAGTTAACCTCACCACAGGATGGAGAGACACAGAGAGGAAGTTAACCTCACCACAGGATGGAGAGACACAGAGAGAGAGGAAGTTAACCTCACTACAGGATGGAGAGACACAGAGAGAGAGGAAGTTAACCTCACCACAGGATGGAGAGACACAGAGAGGAAGTTAACCTCACTACAGGATGGAGAGACACAGAGAGGAAGTTAACCTCACCACAGGATGGAGAGACACACAGAGAGGGAAGTTAACCTCACTACAGGATGGAGAGACACAGAGAGAGGAAGTTAACCTCACCACAGGATGGAGAGACACAGAGGAGAAGTTAACCTCACCAGGATGGAGAGACACACAGAGGGAAGTTAACCTCACTACAGGATGGAGAGACACAGAGAGAGAGAGGAAGTTAACCTCACTACAGGATGGAGAGACACAGAGAGAGGGGAAGTTAACCTCACCACAGGATGGAGAGACACACAGAGAGGAAGTTAACCTCACTACAGGATGGAGAGACAGAGAGAGAGAAGTTAACCTCACTACAGGATGGAGACACATAGAGAGAGAGGAAGTTAACCTCACCACAGGATGGAGAGACAGAGAGAGAGAGAGAAGTTAACCTCACTACAGGATGGAGACAGAGAGAGAGAAGTTAACCTCACCACAGGATGGAGAGACACAGAGAGAGAGGGAAGTTAACCTCACTACAGGATGGAGAGACAGAGAGAGAGAGGAAGTTAACCTCACTACAGGATGGAGAGACACATAGAGAGAGGAAGTTAACCTCACCACAGATGGAGAGACACACAGAGGAAGTTAACCTCACCACAGGATGGAGAGACACACAGAGAGGAAGTTAACCTCACTACAGGATGGAGAGACACACAGAGAGGGAAGTTAACCTCACTACAGGATGGAGACACAGAGAGAGAGGAAGTTAACCTCACCACAGGATGGAGAGACACAGAGAGAGAGAAGTTAACCTCACTACAGGATGGAGAGACACATAGAGAGAGAGCAATTAGTCTCATAGTGGTGCACCAACAGACATCATACTGCTCTCTCTCTCTCTCTCTCTCTCTCTCTCTCTCTCTCTCTCTCTCTCTCTCTCTCTCTCTCTCCCTCCCCTCCCCTCCCTCTCCCTCTCCCTCTCCCTCTCCCTCTCAGCAGCAGGCTGTGTTGATAAAAATAATATTTAAGCAGGACCATCTGTAGTATATCCTCATAGCTCCATTTACAGTCTATTAGCAGACACACACACACACGTTACTATGTTGTGTTGTGACTGTCCTATGCTGTGTTGTGATTGTCCTATGTTGTGTTGTGACTGTCCTATGCTGTGATGTGACTGTCCTACAGTATGCTTTCTACAGGAGGGGCTTCCCTGCCTGTCTTTTCGAGAGAGCTGGTCTATTTTTAATTGGCAGAGTAAACCATCTTTCATCTAGATTTGTCATTTAGGACAACATTAGGAAGACAACAGAACCCATCCCTCAGAACACAACTGAACCCATCCCACAGAACACAACTGAACCCATCCCTCAGAACACAACTGAACCCATCCCTCAGAACACAACATAACCCATCCCTCAGAACACAACTGAACCCATCCCTCAGAACACAACATAACCCATCCCTCAGAACACAACTGAACCCATCCCACAGAACACAACAGTACCCATCCCACAGAACACAACAGAACCCATCCCTCAGAACACAACAGAACCCATCCCTCAGAACACAACATAACCCATCCCAACAGAACACAACATAACCCATCCCTCAGAACACAACAAAACCCAGCCCTCAGAACACAACAGAACCCATCCCCACAGAACACAACAGAACCCATCTCTCAGAACACAACAGAACAACACACACTTACTCTCACACTCTTACTCTCAAGGCATTTTAAAATGTTATATATTTTTCCCAAAAAAATGTACCTCTTTTTCTCCCCAATTTCAATCTTGTTTCATCGCTGCAACTCCCCCAACGGGCTCCCGGAGCGAAGGTCGTGTCAGGCGTCCACTGAAACATAACGAGCCAAACCGCCAAACTGAACCGGAGAGTCATCCTCGCCAGTGTGTCGGAGGAGAGTCATCCTCACCAGTGTGTTGGAGGAGAGTCATCATCACCAGTGTGTTGGAGGAGAGTCATCCTCGCCAGTGTGTTGGAGGAGAGTCATCCTCACCAGTGTGTCGGAGGAGAGTCATCCTCGCCAGTGTGTCGGAGGAGAGTCATCCTCGCCAGTGTGTCGGAGGAGAGTCATCCTCACCAGTGTGTCGGAGGAGAGTCATCCTCGCCAGTGTGTCGGAGGAGAGTCATCTCGCCAGTGTGTTGGAGGAAGTCATCCTCGCCAGTGTGTCGGAGGAGAGTCATCCTCGCCAGTGTGTCGGAGGAGAGTCATCCTCACCAGTGTGTTGGAGGAGAGTCATCCTCACCAGTGTGTCGGAGGAGAGTCATCCTCGCCAGTGTGTCGGAGGAGAGTCATCCTCACCAGTGTGTTGGAGGAGAGTCATCCTCACCAGTGTGTCGGAGGAGAGTCATCCTCGCCAGTGTGTCGGAGGAGAGTCATCCTCACCAGTGTGTTGGAGGATAGTCAGTTGGAGGAGAGTCATCCTCACCAGTGTGTCGGAGGAGAGTCTTCCTCACCAGTGTGTCGGAGGAGAGTCATCCTCGCCAGTGTGTCGGAAAGAGTCATCCTCGCCAGTGTGTCGGAGGAGATTCATCCTCGCCAGTGTGTTGGAGGAGAGTCATCCTCACCAGTGTGTCGGAGGAGAGTCATCCTCACCAGTGTGTCGGAGGAGTGTCATCCTCACCAGTGTGTTGGAGGATAGTCAGTTGGAGGAGAGTCATCCTCACCAGTGTGTTGGAGGATAGTCAGTTGGAGGAGAGTCATCCTCACCAGTGTGTTGGAGGATAGTCAGTTGGAGGAGAGTCATCCTCACCAGTGTGTCGGAGGAGAGTCATCCTCACCAGTGTGTTGGAGGAGAGTCATCCTCACCAGTGTGTTGGAGGATAGTCATCCTCACCAGTGTGTTGGAGGAGAGTCATCCTCACCAGTGTGTCGGAAAGTCATCCTCACCAGTGTGTTGGAGGAGGAGTCATCCACACCAGTGTGTTGGAGGAGAGTCAGTTGGAGGAGAGTCATCCTCGCCAGTGTGTTGGAGAGTCATCCTCGCCAGTGTGTTGGAGGAGAGTCATCCTCACCAGTGTGTCGGAGGAGAGTCATCCTCGCCAGTGTGTCGGAGGAGAGTCATCCTCGCCAGTGTGTCGGAGGAGAGTCATCCTCACCAGTGTGTCGGAGGAGAGTCATCCTCACCAGTGTGTCGGAGGAGAGTCATCCTCACCAGTGTGTCGGAGGAGAGTCATCCTCACCAGTGTGTCGGAGGAGAGTCATCCTCGCCAGTGTGTCGGAGGAAGTCATCCTCGCCAGTGTGTCGGAGGAGAGTCATCCTCGCCATTGTGTCGGAGGAGAGTCATCCTCGACATTGTGTCGGAGGGAGAGTCATCCTCACCAGTGTGTTGGAGGAGAGTCATCCTCACCAGTGTGTTGGAGGAGAGTCATCCTCACAAGTGTGTTGGAGGAGAGTCATCCTCACCAGTGTGTCGGAGGAGAGTCATCCTCGCCAGTGTGTTGGAGGAGAGTCATCCTCGCCAGTGTGTCGGAGGAGAGTCATCCTCGCCAGTGTGTCGGAGGAGAGTCATCCTCGCCAGTGTGTCGGAGGAGAGTCATCCTCACCAGTGTGTCGGAGGAGAGTCATCCTCGCCAGTGTGTTGGGAGGAGAGTCATCCTCACCAGTGTGTTGGAGGAGAGTCATCCTCACCAGTGTGTCGGAGGAAGTCATCCTCACCAGTGTGTTGGAGGAGAGTCATCCTCACCAGTGTGTCGGAGGAAGTAATCCTCACCAGTGTGTTGGAGGAGAGAGTCATCCACACCAGTGTGTTGGAGGAGAGTCAGTTGGAGGAGAGTCATCCTCGCCAGTGTGTTGGAGGAGAGTCATCCTCACCAGTGTGTTGGAGGAGAGTCATCCTCGCCAGTGTGTTGGAGGAGAGTCATCCTCACCAGTGTGTCGGAGGAGAGTCATCCTCGCCAGTGTCGGAGGAGAGTCATCCTCACCAGTGTGTCAGAGGAGAGTCATCCTCACCAGTGTGTCGGAGGAGAGTCATCCTCGCCAGTGTGTTGGAGGAGAGTCATCCTCACCAGTGTGTGTCGGAGGAGAGTCATCCTCACCAGTGTGTCGGAGGAGAGTAATCCTCACCAGTGTGTCGGAGGAGAGTCATCCTCACCAGTGGGTTGGAGGAGAGTCATCCTCGCCAGTATGTCGGAGGAGAGTCATCCTCGCCAGTGTGTCGGAGGAGAGTCATCCTCACCAGTGTGTCGGAGGAGAGTCATCCTCGCCAGTGTGTCGGAGGAGAGTCATCCTCACCAGTGTGTCCCGGAGGGAGAGTCATCCTCACCAGTGTGTCGGAGGAGAGTCATCCACACCAGTGTGTTGGAGGAGAGTCAGTTGGAGGAGAGTCATCCTCGCCAGTGTGTTGGAGGAGAGTCATCCTCGCCAGTGTGTCGGAGGAGAGTCATCCTCGCCAGTGTGTGAGGGAGAAGAGTCATCCTCGCCAGTGTGTCGGAGGAGATTCATCCTCACCAGTGTGTTGGAGGAGAGTCATCCTCACCAGTGTGTCGGAGGAGAGAAGTCATCCTCACCAGTGTGTCGGGAGGAGAGTCATCCTCACCAGTGTGTTGGAGGAGAGTCAGTTGGAGGAGAGTCATCCTCGCCAGTGTGTTGGAGGAGAGTCATCCTCGCCAGTGTGTCGGAGGAGAGTCATCCTCGCCAGTGTGTCGGAGAAGAGTCATCCTCGCCAGTGTGTCGGAGGAGATTCATCCTCACCAGTGTGTTGGAGGAGAGTCATCCTCACCAGTGTGTCGGAGGAGAGTCATCCTCACCAGTGTGTGTCGGAGGAGAAGTCATCCTCACCAGTGTGTTGGAGGATAGTCAGTTGGAGGAGAGTCATCCTCACCAGTGTGTTGGAGGATAGTCAGTTGGAGGAGAGTCATCCTCACCAGTGTGTTGGAGGATAGTCAGTTGGAGAGTCATCCTCACCAGTGTGTTGGAGGATAGTCAGTTGGAGGAGAGTCATCCTCACCAGTGTCGGAGGGAGAGTCATCCTCACCAGTGTGTTGGAGGGAGAGTCATCCTCACCAGTGTGTTGGAGGAGAGTCATCCTCACCAGTGTGTTGGAGGAGAGTCATCCTCACCAGTGTGTCGGAGGAAGTCATCCTCACCAGTGTGTGTTGGAGGAGAGTCATCCACACCAGTGTGTTGGAGGAGAGTCAGTTGGAAGTCATCCTCGCCAGTGTGTTGGAGAGTCATCCTCGCCAGTGTGTTGGAGGAGAGTCATCCTCACCAGTGTGTCGGAGGAGAGTCATCCTCGCCAATGTGTCGGAGAGTCATCCTCGCCAGTGTGTCGGAGGAGAGTCATCCTCACCAGTGTGTCGGAGGAGAGTCATCCTCACCAGTGTGTCGGAGGGAGAGTCATCCTCACCAGTGTGTCGGAGGAGAGTCATCCTCACCAGTGTGTCGGAGGAGTCATCCTCGCCAGTGTGTCGGAGGGAGTCATCCTCGCCAGTGTGTCGGAGGAGAGTCATCCTCGCCATTGTGTCGGAGGAGAGTCATCCTCGACATTGTGTCGGAGGAGAGTCATCCTCACCAGTGTGTTGGAGGAGAGTCATCCTCACCAGTGTGTTGGAGGAGAGTCATCCTCACAAGTGTGTTCCCCGGAGGAGAGTCATCCTCACCAGTGTGTCGGAGGAGAGTCATCCTCGCCAGTGTGTTGGAGGAGTCATCCTCGCCAGTGTGTGGGAGGAGAGTCATCCTCGCCAGTGTGTCGGAGAGAGTCATCCTCGCCAGTGTGTCGGAGGAGTCATCCTCACCAGTGTGTCGGAGGAGAGTCATCCTCGCCAGTGTGTTGGAGGAGAGTCATCCTCACCAGTGTGTTGGAGAGTCATCCTCCACCAGTGTGTCGGAGGAAGTCATCCTCACCAGTGTGTTGGAGGAGAGTCATCCTCACCAGTGTGTGGGAGGAAGTAATCCTCACCAGTGTGTTGGAGGAGAGTCATCCACACCAGTGTGTTGGAGGAGAGTCAGTTGGAGGAGAGTCATCCTCGCCAGTGTGTTGGAGGAGAGTCATCCTCACCAGTGTGTTGGAGGAGAGTCATCCTCGCCAGTGTGTTGGAGGAGAGTCATCCTCACCAGTGTGTCGGAGGAGAGTCATCCTCACCAGTGTGTCGGAGAGTCATCCTCACCAGTGTGTCGGAGGAGAGTCATCCTCACCAGTGTGTCGGAGGAGAGTCATCCTCGCCAGTGTGTTGGAGGAGAGTCATCCTCACCAGTGTGTCCGGAGGAAAGTAATCCTCACCAGTGTGTCGGAGGGAGAGTCATCCTCACCAGTGTGTTGGAGGAGAGTCATCCCTGCGCCAGTGTCGGAGGAAGTCATCCTCGCCAGTGTGTCGGAGGGAGAGTCATCCTCACCAGTGTGTCGGAGGAGAGTCATCCTCGCCAGTGTGTCGGAGAGAGTCATCCTCACCAGTGTGTCGGGAGGAGAGTCATCCTCACCAGTGTGTCGGAGGAAGTCATCCACACCAGTGTGTTGGAGGAGAAGTCAGTTGGAGAGTCATCCTCGCCAGTGTGTTGGAGGAGAGTCATCTCGCCAGTGTGTCGGAGGAGAGTCATCCTCCCAGTGTGTCGGAGGAGAGTCATCCTCACCAGTGTGTCCCGGAGGAGAGTCATCCTCACCAGTGTGTCGGAGGGAGAGTCATCCTCGCCAGTGTGTTGGAGGAGTCATCCTCGCCAGTGTGTCGGAGGAGAGTCATCCTCACCAGTGTGTCGGAGGAGAGTCATCCTCACCAGTGTGTTGGAGGAGAGTCATCCTCACCAGTGTGTTGGAGAGTCATCCTCACAAGTGTGTTGGAGGAGAGTCATCCTCACCAGTGTGTCGGAGGAGAGTCATCCTCGCCAGTGTGTTGGAGGAGAGTCATCCTTGCCAGTGTGTTGGAGGAGAGTCATCCTCACCAGTGTGTCATCCTCACCAGTGTGTTGGAGGAGAGTCATCCTCACCAGTGTGTCGGAGGAGAGTCATCCTCACCAGTGTGTTGGAGGAGAGTCATCCACACCAGTGTGTTGGAGGAGAGTCAGTTGGAGGAGAGTCATCCTCGCCAGTGTGTTGGAGGAGAGTCATCCTCGCCAGTGTGTCGGAGGAGAGTCATCCTCGCCAGTGTGTCGGAGGAGAGTCATCCTCACCAGTGTGTTGGAGGAGAGTCATCCTCACCAGTGTGTCAGAGGAGAGTCATCCTCACCAGTGTGTTGGAGGAGAGTCATCCTCACCAGTGTGTTGGAGGAGAGTCATCCTCACCAGTGTGTCGGAGGAGAGTCATCCCCGCCAGTGTGTCGGAGGAGAGTCATCCTCGCCAGTGTGTCGGAGGAGAGTCATCCTCACCAGTGTGTTGGAGGAGAGTCATCCTCGCCAGTGTGTTGGAGGAGAGTCTGTCCTCGCCAGTGTGTTGGAGGAGAGTCATCCTCACCAGTGTGTTGGAGGAGAGTCATCCTCACCACTGTGTTGGAGAGATTCATCCTAACCAGTGTGGCGGAGGAGAGTCATCCTCACCAGTGTGTCGGAGGAGAGTCATCCTCACCAGTGTGTCGGAGGAGAGTCATCCTCACCAGTGTGTTGGAGGAGAGTCATCCTCACCAGTGTGTTGGAGGAGAGTCATCTTCACCAATGTGTTGGAGGAGAGTCATCCTCACCAGTGTGTTGGAGGAGAGTCATCCTCACCAGTGTGTTGGAGGAGAGTCATCCTCACCAGTGTGTTGGAGGAGAGTCATCCTCACCAGTGTGTTGGAGGAGAGTCATCCTCACCAGTGTGTCGGAGGAGAGTCATCCTCGCCAGTGTGTTGGAGGAGAGTCATCCTCGCCAGTGTGTCGGAGGAGAGTCATCCTCGCCAGTGTGTCGGAGGAGAGTCATCCTCGCCAGTGTGTCGGAGGAGAGTCATCCTCGCCAGTGTGTCAGAGGAGAGTCATCCTCGCCAGTGTGTCGGAGGAGAGTCATCCTCGCCAGTGTGTCGGAGGAGAGTCATCCTCGCCAGTGTGTCAGAGGAGAGTCATCTCACCAGTGTGTTGGAGGAGAGTCATCCTCCCAGTGTGGAGGAGAGTCATCCTCGCCAGTGTGTTGGAGGAGAGTCATCCTCACCAGTGTCTTGGAGGAGAGTCATCCTCACCAGTGTGTTGGAGGAGAGTCATCCTCACCAGTGTGTTGGAGGAGAGTCATCCTCACCAGTGTGTTGGCGGAGAGTCATCCTCACCAGTGTGTTGGAGGAGAGTCATCCTCACCAGTGTGTCGGAGGAAGTCATCCTCACCAGTGTGTTGGAGGAGAGTCATCCTCACCAGTGTGTTGGAGGATAGTCAGTTGGAGGAGTCATCCTCGCCAGTGTGTTGGAGGAGAGTCATTCTCACCAGTGTGTCGGAGGAGAGTCATCCTCACCAGTGTGTCGGAGGAAGTCATCCTCACCAGTGTTTTGGAGGAGAGTCATCCTCGCCAGTGTGTCGGAGGAGAGTCATCCTCGCCAGTGTGTCGGAGGAGAGTCATCCTCGCCAGTGTGTCGGAGGAGAGTCATCCTCGCCAGTTTGTTGGAGGAGAGTCATCCCCGCCAGTGTGTTGGAGGAGAGTCATCCTCGCCAGTGTGTCGGAGGAGAGTCATCCTCACCAGTGTGTCGGAGGAGTCATCCTCACAAGTGTGTTGGAGGAGAGTCATCCTCACCAGTGTGTCGGAGGAGAGTCATCTCGCCAGTGTGTTGGAGGAGAGTCATCCTTGCCAGTGTGTGTTGGAGGAGAGTCATCCTCACCAGTGTGTTGGAGGAGAGTCATCCTCACCAGTGTGTTGGAGGAGAGTCATCCTCACCAGTGTGTCGGAGGAAGTCATCCTCACCAGTGTGTTGGAAGAGAGTCATCCACACCAGTGTGTTGGAGGAGAGTCAGTTGGAGGAGAGTCATCCTCGCCAGTGTGTTGGAGGAGAGTCATTCTCACCAGTGTGTCGGAGGAGAGTCATCCTCACCAGCGTGTCGGAGGAAGTCATCCTCACCAGTGTGTCGGAGGAGAGTCATCCTCACCAGTGTGTCGGAGGAGGTATCCTCGCCAGTGTGTTGGAGGAAGTCATCCTCGCCAGTGTGTCGGAGGAGAGTCATCCTCGCCATTGTGTCAAAGTCATCCTCACCAGTGTGTTGGAGGAGAGTCATCCTCACCAGTGTGTTGGAGGAGAGTCATCCTCACAAGTGTGTTGGAGGAGGAGTCATCCTCACCAGTGTGTTGGAGGAGAGTCATCCTCGCCAGTGTGTTGGAGGAAGTCATCCCCTCCCAGTGTGCCGGAGGAGAGTCATCCTCGCCAGTGTGTTGGAGGAGAGTCATCCTCACCAGTGTGTTGGAGGAGAGTCATCCTCACCAGTGTGTTGGAGGAAGTCATCCTCACCAGTGTGTTGGAGGAAGTCATCCTCACCAGTGTGTTGGAGGAAAGTCATCCTCACCAGTGTGTTGGAGGAGAGTCATCCTCACCAGTGTGTTGGAGGAGAGTCATCCTCACCAGTGTGTTGGAGAGTCATCCTCACCAGTGTGTTGGAGGATAGTCAGTTGGAGGAGAGTCATCCTCGCAGTGTGTTGGAGGAGGAGTCATCCTCACCAGTGTGTTGGAGGAGATAGTCAGTTGGAGGAGAGTCATCCTCACCAGTGTGTTGGAGGAGAGTCATCCTCACCAGTGTGTCGGAGGAGAGTCATCCTCACCAGTGTGTCGGAGGAGAGTCATCCTCGCCAGTGTCGGAGAGTCATCCTCGCCAGTGTGTCGGAGGAGAGTCATCCTCACCAGTGTGTTGGAGAGAGTCATCCTCGCCAGTGTGTCGGGAGGAGAGTCATCCTCGCCAGTGTGTTGGAGGAGAGTCATCCTCACCGTGTGTTGGAGGAGGGTCATCCTCACCAGTGTGTCGGAGGAGCATCCTAACCAGTGTGTCAGGAGGAGAGTCATCCTCACCAGTGTGTCGGAGGAGAGTCATCCTCACCAGTGTGTCGGAGGAGAGTCATCCTCGCCAGTGTGTTGGAGGAGAGTCATCCTCACCCAGTGTCTTTCACCAATGTGTTGGAGGAGAGTCATCCTCACCAGTGTGTTGGAGGAGAGTCATCCTCACCAGTGTGTTTGGAGGAGAGTCATCCTCACCAGTGTGTTGGAGGAGAGTCATCCTCACCAGTGTGTTGGAGGAGAGTCATCCTCACCAGTGTCTTCGGAGGAAGTCATCCTCACCAGTGTGTTGGGAGAGTCATCCTCACCAGTGTGTTGGAGGATAGTCATCTTCACCAATGTGTTGGAGGAGAGTCATCCTCACCCAGTGTGTTGGAGGAGAGTCATCCTCACCAGTGTGTTGGAGAGTGTCGTGTGTTGGAGGAGAGTCATCCTCACCAGTGTGTTGGAGGAAGTCATCCTCACCAGTGTTTTGGAGGAGAGTCATCCTGCGCCAGTGTGTGGAGGAGTCATCCTAGCCCGGTGTGTCGGAGGAGAGTGTCCTCGCCAGTGTGTCGGAGGAGAGTCATCCTCGCCAGTGTGTCGGAGGAGAGTCATCCTCGCCAGTGTGTCAGAGGAGAGTCATCCTCGCCAGTGTGTCGGAGGAGAGTCATCCTCGCCAGTGTGTCGGAGGAGAGTCATCCTCGCCAGTGTGTCAGAGAGTCATCCTCCCAGTGTGTGTCATCCTCCCAGTGAGGAGAGTCATCTCGCCAGTGTGTTGGAGGAGAGTCATCCTCGCCAGTGTCTTGGAGGAAGTCATCCTCACCAGTGTGTTGGAGGAGAGTCATCCTCACCAGTGTGTTGGAGGAAGTCATCCTCACCAGTGTGTTGGAGGAGAGTCATCCTCACCAGTGTGTTGGAGGAGAGTCATCCTCACCAGTGTGTCGGAGGAAGTCATCCTCACCAGTGTGTTGGAGGGAGTCATCCTCACCAGTGTGTTGGAGGATAGTCAGTTGGAGGAGAGTCATCCTCGCCAGTGTGTTGGAGGAGAGTCATTCTCACCAGTGTGTCGGAGGAAGTCATCCTCACCAGTGTGTCGGAGGAAGTCATCCTCACCAGTGTTTTGGAGGAGAGTCATCCTCACCGGTGTGTCGGAGGAGAGTCATCCTCGCCAGTGTGTCGGAGGAGAGTCATCCTCGCCAGTGTGTCGGAGGAGAGTCATCCTCGCCAGTTTGTTGGAGGAAGTCATCCCCGCCAGTGTGTTGGAGGAGAGTCATCCTCGCCAGTGTGTCGGAGGAGAGTCATCCTCGCCAGTGTGTTGGAGGAGAGTCATCCTCACAAGTGTGTTGGAGGGGTCATCCTCACCAGTGTGTCGGAGGAGAGTCATCCTCGCCAGTGTGTTGGAGGAGAGTCATCCTTGTGTGTTGGAGGAGAGTCATCCTCACCAGTGTGTCGGAGGAGAGTCATCCTCACCAGTGTGTTGGAGGAGAGTCATCCTCACCAGTGTGTCGGAGGAAGTCATCCTCACCAGTGTGTTGGAAGAGAGTCATCCACACAGTGTGTTGGAGGAGAGTCAGTTGGAGGAGAGTCATCCTCGCCAGTGTGTTGGAGGAGAGTCATCCTCACCAGTGTGTCGGAGGAGAGTCATCCTCCCAGTGTGTCGGAGGAGAGTCATCCTCACCAGTGTGTCGGAGGAGAGTCATCCTCACCAGTGTGTTGGAGGAGAGTCATCCTCACCAGTGTGTTGGAGGAGGAGTCATCCTCACCAGTGTGTCGGAGGAGTCATCCTATATGCATTGTGTCCATCCTCACCAGTGTGTTGGAAAGAGTCATCCTCACCAGTGTGTTGGAGGAGAGTCATCCTCACAAGTGTGTTGGAGGAGAGTCCACCAGTGTGTCGGAAGAGTCATCCTCGCCAGTGTGTTGGAGGAGGTCATCCTTGCCAGTGTGTTGGAGGAGAGTCATCCTCACCAGTGTGTTGGAGGAAGTCATCCTCACCAGTGTGTTGGAGGAGAGTCATCCTCACCAGTGTGTCGGAGGAAGTCATCCTCACCAGTGTGTTGGAGAGAGTCATCCTCACCAGTGTGTCGGAGGAGAGTCATCCTCACCAGTGTGTCAGAGGAGAGTCATCCTCACCAGTGTGTTGGAGGAGTCATCCTCACCAGTGTGTCAGAGGAGAGTCATCCTCACCAGTGTGTTGGAGGAGAGTCAGTTGGAGGAAGTCATCCTCGCCAGTGTGTTGGGGAGAGTCATCTCACCAGTGTGTCGGAGAGGTCATCCTCGCCCAGTGTGTCGGGTCATCCTCACCCAGTGTGTGGGAGGAGAGTCATCCTCACCAGTGTGTCGGAGGAGAGTCATCCTCACCAGTTTGTCGGAGGAGAGTCATCCTCAGTGTGTCGGAGGAGTCCAGTGTGTCGGAGGAGAGTCATCCTCACCAGTGTGTTGGAGGAGAGTCATCTCGCCAGTGTGTCACATCCAGTGTGTTGGAGGAGTCATCCTCACCAGTGTGTTGGAGGAGAGTCATCCTCACCAGTGTGTTGGAGGAGAGTCATCCTCACCAGTGTGGGTGGAGGAGAGTCATCCTCACCAGTGTGTCGGAGGAGAGTCATCCTCACCAGTGTCGGAGGGAGAGTCATCCTCACC
This sequence comes from Oncorhynchus masou masou, assembly GCF_036934945.1. Lineage (NCBI taxonomy): Eukaryota > Metazoa > Chordata > Actinopteri > Salmoniformes > Salmonidae > Oncorhynchus > Oncorhynchus masou. The sequence goes on along the minus strand of NW_027010585.1, from coordinate 3,426 downwards.
AGTGTGTTGGAGGGAGAGTCATCCTCACCAGTGTGTTGGAGGAGAGTCATCTTCACCAGTGTGTTGGAGGAGGAGTCATCCTCACCAGTGTGTTGGAGGAGAGTCATCCTCACCAGTGTGTGTTGGAGGAGAGTCATCCTCACCAGTGTGTTGGAGGAGGAAGTCATCCTCACCAGTGTGTTGGAGGAGTCATCCTCGCCAGTGTGTGTCAGAGGAGAGTCATCCTCGCCAGTGTGTGGGAGGAGAGTCATCCTCGCCAGTGTGTCAGAGAGTCATCCTCGCCAGTGTGTGGGAGGAGAGTCATCCTGCGCCAGTGTGTCGGAGGAGTGTCATCCTCCTGGTGTGTCAGAGGAGAGTCATCCTCGCCAGTGTGTCGGAGGAGAGTCATCCTCGCCAGTGTGTCAGAGGAGAGTCATCCTCGCCAGTGTGTCGGAGGAGAGTCATCCTCGCCAGTGTGTCGGAGGAGAGTCATCCTCACCAGTGTGTTGGAGGAGAGTCATCCTCGCCAGTGTGTTGGAGGAGAGTCATCCTCGCCAGTGTGTTGGAGGAGAGTCATCCTCACCAGTGTGTTGGAGGAGAGTCATCCCTCACCAGTGTGTTGGAGGAGAGTCATCCTCACTCAGTGTGTTGGAGGAGAGTCATCCTCACCAGTGTGTCGGAGGAGAGTCATCCTCGCCAGTGTGTCGGAGGAGAGTCATCCTCGCTCAGTGTGTCGGAGGAGAGTCATCCTCGCCAGTGTGTTGGAGGAGAGTCATCCTCGCCAGTGTGTTGGAGGAGAGTCATCCTCACCAGTGTGTCGGAGGAGAGTCATCCTCACCAGTGTGTTGGAGGAGAGTCATCCTCACCAGTGTGTCGGAGGAGAGTCATCCTCACCAGTGTGTTGGAGGAGAGTCATCCTCACCAGTGTGTCGGAGGAGAGTCATCCTCGCCAGTGTGTTGGAGGAGAGTCATCCTCACCAGTGTGTTGGAGGAGAGTCATCCTCACCAGTGTGTCGGAGGAGAGTCATCCTCGCCAGTGTGTCGGAGGAGAGTCATCCTCGCCAGTGTGTCGGAGGAGAGTCATCCTCGCCAGTGTGTCGGAGGAGAGTCATCCTCGCCAGTGTGTCGGAGGAGAGTCATCCTCGCCAGTGTGTCGGAGGAGAGTCATCCTCGCCAGTGTGTTGGAGGAGAGTCATCCTCACCAGTGTGTCGGAGGAGAGTCATCCTCACCAGTGTGTTGGAGGAGAGTCATCCTCACCAGTGTGTTGGAGGAGAGTCATCCTCACCAGTGTGTTGGAGGAGAGTCATCCTCACCAGTGTGTCGGAGGAGAGTCATCCTCACCAGTGTGTTGGAGGAGAGTCATCCTCACCAGTGTGTTGGAGGAGAGTCATCCTCACCAGTGTGTTGGAGGAGAGTCATCCTCGCCAGTGTGTCGGAGGAGAGTCATCCTCGCCAGTGTGTCGGAGGAGAGTCATCCTCGCCAGTGTGTCAGAGGAGAGTCATCCTCGCCAGTGTGTCGGAGGAGAGTCATCCTCGCCAGTGTGTCGGAGGAGAGTCATCCTCACCAGTGTGTTGGAGGAGAGTCATCCTCACCAGTGTGTTGGAGGAGAGTCATCCTCACCAGTGTGTTGGAGGAGAGTCATCCTCACCAGTGTGTCGGAGGAGAGTCATCCTCACCAGTGTGTTGGAGGGAGAGTCATCCTCACCAGTGTGTTGGAGGAGAGTCATCCTCGCCAGTGTGTCGGAGGAGAGTCATCCTCGCCAGTGTGTTGGAGGAGAGTCATCCTCGCCAGTGTGTCGGAGGAGAGTCATCCTCACCAGTGTGTTGGAGGAGAGTCATCCTCACCAGTGTGTCGGAGGAGAGTCATCCTCGCCAGTGTGTCGGAGGAGAGTCATCCTCACCAGTGTGTCGGAGGAGAGTCATCCTCGCCCAGTGTGTTGGAGGAGAGTCATCCTCACCAGTGTGTCGGAGGAGAGTCATCCTCACCAGTGTGTCGGAGGAGAGTCATCCTCACCAGTGTGTTGGAGGAGAGTCATCCTCACCAGTGTATCGGAGGAGAGTCATCCTCACCAGTGTGTCGGAGGAGAGTCATCCTCACCAGTGTGTTGGAGGAGAGTCATCCTCACCAGTGTATCGGAGGAAACACCGTTCACGAGTTCAGCCTGCAGGCATGCCATGTTTTCTCTTTTTTATGGACGTTATTGTTTGTTTCTGGACTTTTTAAACAGCATGTTATTTTGACCATTGAAGTATCCCCCCCCCACACAAGACATAACTTGCTGCATGACAAAGAAAACACAAAGAACTTTAAACATATAACCTCTTTCCTCTTTCCCATGTGGGATAATTAGTCACCATCCCAAATGGAACACTCACGCCTATTTAGACACTACTTTTCGGCCACAACCTGCACACTGTAGGTTGTCTTGTCAAAAAGTAGTATCCTACAAAGGGAATAGGCTGCCGTTTGGAACTGAACTGGACTTTGACTTTCTGCGTTTAGCCTCAGATAGAGAAAATAAGCATCTGAATCGCTACAGTAAAGAAGTCCTGATAATGATGGTAATTATGTCATATTTATACTTGAAATAATAACACAGGTTTTCAGGGGGCGTTATCGTCCAGATAAAATATATATAAGTGTGTCCTAAATGACTACCATATTCCCTATATAGTGCACTACTTTCAATCAAAAACCCTGTGGGTCCTGGACCAAAAGTGTGTACATTTGGAACACCACTAAATGAGTTCTGCAAAAGGAACACGTCTGGAAGTGTTTCAGATACGAGCATCTTGTTCGTATATTTAAAGTCATGGGCTTCAAACTATTTTGTTTCGATTTAAACTGTTTTAGTGAACTACAGATGCTTATAAGTGTAATAGCTATTAAGGTAACAAGCGCAAAACGGAACAAATTTCTAATAACTTTCAACTTTCAACTTTGAAAGTATTTCTTACTCAAACATCCTCAGTTACCATATGTGCTTTAGTGTTTGAGTATCTCTCTCTCTCTCTCTCTCTCTCTCTCTCTCAATTCAAGGGCTTTATTGGCATGGGAAACGTGTTAATATTGCCAAAGCAAGTGAGGTAGATAATATACAAAAGTGAAATAAACAATAAAAAATAACAGTAAAAATAACACATACAGACGTTTAAAAAAATAAAGACATTACAAATGTCATATTATATATATACAGTGATGTAACAATGTAGAAATGGTTAAAGTACACAAGACAAAATAAATAAGCATAAATATGGGTTGTATTTACAATGGTGTTTGTTCAGGTCACAAATCTCTCTCTCTCTCTCTCTCTCTCTCTCTCTCTCTCTCTCTCCCCCCCTGTGTGTGTGTGTTTAAGGTAGAGTTGGCAGGGTGTAACAGTCTTCTCATCTGTTAGGTAGATGTAAAACATCCTAATTGTCCTGCCTGCCAGCTGGGCTTCTG